>NC_134702.1:51872394-52127394 GCF_043290135.1 Rhipicephalus microplus
GCGAAGGACGTTCCTCGCACGGATGTGACACTTGGACCGCCGCTCCCGAGCCAGCGGTCAGTCGCAACCCAGCGGTCAGCCCGACAAGAGCTCGGCCCATCGGCACCCACGATACACAACTGGGCAGCAGGGGGTTGGAATCAACACCAAGTGTTTGTGCCCTGGTGCTCTCTGAGACGCGCTTCGAGGTTAACGTCGTCGTCGTAGGTGGCGGCGGACTTGTGGAGTGACTTGGTGAAAAAAAAAAAAATATTAGCAGAAAGCGTCCTGTGACTTGATCACTTGTCACGGGAAGGTGTGCTTTTCTGCAAGGTCGTTGCGCCGCGCTGTGACCCCTAACCCCCCTGGACAAACCATCGCCCTTGAAAGCTGAACGCCTCCGAAAACGGACGTGGAGTTGACAAGGTAAGCTGTCCTTAGTATCAGTGCATCGATTCATCCGTGCTTTAATAAGCATCAATTGGCTTTTTCAAGGCTGGGAAGACCCAGGTTCCCCACACAGTTCCTTGCCGAAATTCAGCGAAAATAATGAACTGCTGTAATGTTAAGCCTAACGTTACATTTCTATTAGAGATTTCTTCTCAGCAGTTCTTGAATGCAGGAGGAAATTGTTTGAAAAAAATTCTCACGTTGTCCCTTTGAATCTGTGATGAAGAAAGCTATAGGATATTCTAGTCGCGTTTCCGCTGCGGCTGATTAAAGAATTGTTTAAAAAATGGCATCGACTCACATCCCCAAAATTCGTGGTGTGTATCCGGAACTAAATGCCATCTCCTATTTCACCTAAACCTGAAATGCTGGATTTAACGTCGGGATTAAGGCACCTTACTTCGAAATGTTTTTGTTCCAAAGTGTAATTCGTCTCCGTCCAGCGGCTTTGCTTAAGATATGCATGGCATCAGTTTTGTCTGGAATTGTCTCTTAGGAAAATATTTTGTATAAAACGCTATTTTTTGTGTGTGTTTCTGTGGTGAGAACAGAAAGTCGGATATTCCTGAAAAGTTTTGGAGTTTATGGCAATATACCACTATTTTTGCGTAATATTTCTTACTTTATTCAAGTAGTCTCAACCAGCCGTTCCTATAAAATCAAAGCGAGCAACTAATGACAGTACCACCAGAATCAGGTCGCCAGGACAGAAAAGGAATGTGTTCAAAACACCGCGTTATATTATCAGATTCTTCGCAAGATAAATTTTGGGCCGATTGTGAGGCTCTGCATATCGACAAGCACACCGGCTGGGAAATAACATTTTGGCCCTATTATATATGTGAATTCAACCCCAGAAACTTCTCTTGCAGACGGGATTCTTTCTTGCTTTATGTGTGGGTTCGCGCTCAAAAATATTACACGTCCTATTTTATATTTTAGCTTGAAGGTAACCGAACAAAAAAAAAAAGCTTTGTTGATAAAAACGTTCTGCGGACGTTAGCTGTAAAAAACGTTCGAGCTGTGTCAAGAGTAGAGCTGATGCTATTCGTCAAAACAAAAAAACTAAGAAACACGGAGAAGACAAAAAAAAAATGTGACAGTGCCTGTTGCCCGCGGCGCCGTCTGCGGTTCACGATGGGGTCAACCAGCGACAAGCTTTGCCCGTAAGTGGCCTCTGGGAAACCTTGGCACCGTTATGGTTACAGGACGTATCGCGACGCCATAACAACGTATAGTGGACGCTTCGTGGAAAGACGAACGTATACGATAAAAGGTCTGGCGAATCGAAACACGTTCCGTCGCGCTGTATACGTACTAGAGTGGCTCGTACGGAATTACAATGCGGACGGTTTTAAACGAAGGTCGGTGAGTCACCTCTGCGTAAGAAGCGTTGACTTCACCAGTCGCAGGACCTATTTAATCGAGGTCGCCCACGAATCGATGTTTTTCCACGAAAAAAAAAAGTTTGAAAAAAAAAAAGGATTGCCTAAGGTCGCCGGTCATATGGAGCAATATGGGGAGCTCCTTGAGGAAGGTGGCGAAAATTCATTGCCTATTTGAACGCCGTAGGTTTAGGGTTATTAAGAGAAAATCAAGACTAGTTCGATCCGGTTGCTGGATTTAATACGTGTTAAGGTCATCAACAGTGGCCCACGTTGCGAGCATCATTGCCCTCTGCATGCGTCACACAAATTTCGAAACACACCGGTCGGTCACATCGAAGGGTGAAGAAACGACAGTCAATTTCTGCTGTGCGTGGAGTGGTTAGAGCACACTCTCCTACATATAAAAAGAAGGACAAAAAATGCCACAGTAAACTTCTTGCCTAAATTCCTCAACACGTTCAAGCTGTACGTTCGCAGAATACCGACGCAGGTTACCAAACTGACTGCACTGTCTCAGTTTGAAAAGAATCACCTCTCATCCTGGTGCAAAAATTTTTTTTTTGTCTTTTAGTACAGCTACGGCGACTCATTTACTGCGGTCAATTTTTGTCCCTTCAGCGTAAAAAGTGCTCTATCACTGTGGTTGACTCAACCACAGTGATAACCAGACACACCTTTCGATGTTACGTGGGCAAAATAAGTTGCCAATCGTAACCGGGGAATTAAAAAAAAAACACAGGTTTGTCTCCACAGCTACCGTAGCCCCGCTTGAGAAGACAGACAGTCGAAATTTACTAGCGATAAAGGTGCGCAAAGTGTCATGCAGCCGACACTCTCACATGCAGATTATTTTAAATACTAGGTTCGCCAATTCAGCATCTCCCGTAGTTACGAGTCCTTGACATGACTACAGTCATTCTTTGGCCATTGTCACTGACCGACCAAGGGATGCTACAGTCGTGGGGGCGAATCCACGAGACTTTTTTTTTCGCAAGTGCATTTTGCGATTCGTCAGCCAGATCCGCTAATGATACGCCCCTCATTGTCAATGGATATAATATTCCCTTACGAAACTTTTTATATAAGAATTTCTTTTTAAATACGGGTGCTGTGCCCCGTAAGTGTCAAGTGTGTAAGGTAGCTAGCGGAATAGAAAGAGGTTTGTATCTTAACATCGATGAACATCGGCTCTCGACAGTGGGAGCAAAAAATAAAGAAACGCCCTAATCCGAAAGCGTGCGTTGGCATATGGCCGCACACTGTCGTAGGTATACTGGTATAGAGATCGCCAGCGAACGTCACCACCCGTTCTTACTCGCTCCGCCAAAACCACCTAAAACCTCGCACTCTTCGACGCGCTGAAACGCGCGCCTGCACGACGCGGAGACGAGGGGAAAGAGCGGCAGAACATGCCTCGAGGCGAACGTGTAGTAAGAGTTACGCGGTGTACATTGACGGAGGAAACGCAATCAGAAAAGGAAAAAGAAACGGTGAAGTGAGCGAACTTGTCCGGTGATTCTTCTTCTGCTACCCCTCCTCTTGGATTTTTCGCTTGCCCCGTTCCCTTTCATGCGAACTTCCTGCACCGTATTTCATCGCCACTCGGCCCAGAATGGACCAACGCACTCACGCGAGGTTCGGGCCAGTTGTTTCTGTCTGCTTCTTCGGGACGGGTCGATCTGAAGAACAAAAGGAATATGAAACGACAGGTCGGGAGAGGAAGTGGCGCGCGCGTGCGCGCCTAGTAAGGCAAATAAAGGAGACCTGCCTCGTAAAACACGCCCCCGGCGTGCAAAAAAAGATCAATAACACCTCTTCAAAAGTGCGGTACCTCCCCCCCACTGTGCGAGAAACGAAGAAGAAAAAAACACGCCAAGCGAAGAAAAACAAGACGAAAGTTCGCAGTGCCGGAGGAGTCAGTGACACTGCTGCTAGCAGGGTGGCCGGCTGCTCCTCCCCGGTGCTGTCCATGCAAGGACAAGAGCTGTGCGGTGAAGCTACACCTAAAGAAAACAATGGAAGCTTTCGTGGTTGCTTTGCTTTTATATCAGCGTGAGGTCTACCAGCGAAGCTCTACAAAAACAGTTGCCAGCTGGCTTTATATAAAATGTTGATGTAAAGGCTGCTCACTTAGGAAATGCGCCGCTAAATAAAGGAGCCGACGTGAAAAGCCGACAATATCTAAAACCCGCGACAAGTACGGTGATCACATGCGTGTTAGAAGATAACTCTAAAATAACCTGTTTTTTGTTTTTGTTTTATTTGGATAACTTCACATAAATTCTTCAGAACAATTCAGTTAAACTGACCCAACCAGCCGCTACTCGGGTGATTTTGGGAGTACCCGCAATTGTTTCCAAGCTGTATGTCGAATATGAGACTTTATTCTTATCACGAGGTACAACTTAACGTGCTGTTACATCAGCTTGTTCATGAACTGGTGTTGCAGCCATTAATAGGAGTAGAGTCGATTTGTGAGCCCTGTAGCGCTCGCTCAGGCATGAAATTAAAAGCGTCAACTTTGATATATTCGAATACACTAGACGTAATGCCTGCTTTAACGTGTCTGATGAGATGCAATTCGACGCAGCGTAGCGACTGTACTACCTGTGCGTCAGAATACACTGTAATAGGTGAGCTATTCCATTAAAGGCCCAAGGCTTTCCGTGACGCGCTTCATTTCCTAACGTACGCTACATCGCTACACCGCGAACGAGTAGTGGTCGCTGCCTATACGTGGTTCTCGCTTAACGGAGAGCTTAATGCAACAAACCAACGATGGTGAAACTCACGAAGGTATCGGTCGATACGGTAGATACTTGGCCCGCTTTAGCTCTTACGCTGCAGCTGGGTATGAATGGCATAAAAAAAGAAAAATATTGAAGGGCGAGGACCTACAACCTCGAGGCGTGTACATTACGCGTGCGGTTCGTGTAAGAGCGTCATAAAAAGCGGACGACTTCGCCGCGACTTTCACTGACCACTCTGCTGGCCGCATGGCGGTTGCACGGTAGAACCGGGCGCTGCAGCGATTGGGACGTGTGCCAGTTAAGGTAGCGTGACCCGCTAATGAATTGCATGTTTCTTGGACGCGGCTCCCGATGGCAGCCGGAGATAGCGAGGCAGGTGGGTAAGGCGATACGATCGACTTCGGTAACTGCAGCCGAGCCATGTGTTACGTAGTAAGGGAGTTACAGAAAGGGGGGAAAAAAAAGAAGTGATGAGGTGAGAATGAGTGGCTCGAGGCGTTCTCCCTCGTGTGACGACATGGCGCGAACAACGATTTACTAATTACGGGTGGACACGCTAATTGACAGGCTGCTTTGCCTGGGCTCTGGCGTTTGACAAGCGGTAATGGGTGCCAGAAAGGGAGGTTCCACATCATCGCGTCTAGTTTGACGCTCGCTTCCCGAAATTCGCTAGAGGAATAATGTGAAGTTGAAACAATTCTAATTTTCTTTTTTTTTTGGAAGACCGGCTTTACGTCGTACTCAACGCCTATGAACGAACGTGATGCGGGAATAAGTAAATACTACCGTAGCTACAATTCTTCATTTTATTCACTAATTGTACTCTTGTGACGAAACCTGGTGCCTATATCCAATGTGATACTCTGTCGGTCTTCTCCATCGCTGACGCCCATGAACTCTTGGACGAGTTGACCTTGAATGCCTACGCAAGGCGTCTGTTTTAGGTTGAATTCGTGCTCATTGTAGTTTGGTAGCGTCCCCATTCCTTCTTCGAATAGGCGGCGAATTGTCTCTTTTTTTTTCTTATCTTTTAGCAAAATTCTTATCAGCGATCGCGATCTACTGCATACCTCGGTTACCTATATAATTCTGAGTGTGCAAAATTGAGTCTGTGTAATATCTGATTTTATGTACAGCTATTGAGACCGATGTTTTTGTCGTTGTTGTTGCTGCTGCTGGTTAGTTGATGTTGCTGGCAGTGGAAAAGCTCAAGTAACAAAAAAAAAAACATTACTTAACGAAGGTAGACAATGAGCGTGATAGGAAACGAGCATTTTTTTTTTAGCAAACGTCATCGCAATTTCTTGTATGTGACAGATAACCGCCACTACCCAGCGTAACGGTGTGCTCACGAGCCGCAGCACAGTGTTTATGACATTTCTACGAGCAGTCTTTTAAACGACTGTGACAGCCCGCTGTGTTCGACCACGAGCCTATTCTCATTTGTCTTATATCTCCCTTCCCTTCTTTCACGTCTTCCATAGTGCGGGGCACTAAAAGCTTGGGAAGTGTGTTCGCATTTCATTTTTTAGCAACGTGACTGCATAGGTGCTTCACGGTCCAACCATCACGACCTTGAACCACGACAGTTTCCCAGAGGGACACATCACACCCACGTGGCCGCGAACGATATCGTTTGTCAAAACGAGACTCGGATCGGCGGCATTTATAAGCAATGCACCGCAGCTCCGTATACGATGCGAGCGGCGACCTTGTGATATTCTACCCACCGGCTGAACTACATACGCGCGATTCACAGAGAGTCGCGACACAGTCTGGACGCTGGCTTACGTACCTGTACGCAGCCCTCGCTTGCTGTGCGTGAGCATCGCGAATCGAGCTCAGAAGGGCGCCGTCCAGTCAATCGGAACCCCCCGCTTTGTGATTAGCCCCGTTGCCGGCAAAGACTTCCAATCCGCCGAGGTATTTACCGACTCGGCGAAGCTATGCAGTGCCGTTCGCACGCGCTTTGCCTGGTGCAAACTTAGGCAAAAAACAAATAGAAAGAGTGGCGAATAATCGAAACACACTAACACACACGCACTCCCTCCCTTACCCTCTCTGGAAACAAAAAAAAATAAGCAAAGAAGCCGGGCACTGCATAACTTTGGATTAATTTACGTTCAGATATTCCTCGCCTTTTGTTTGTGTCACTTCTTTTTTTCTCAAACCCGGCGAACTGGTAGAAGATAACGCGATTGCACAATGCCGACGCCGTCTCTTCTTTCTTTCCTCTGGCTGAGGAGCAATGTCTCCATTTGCGCTGGTCTTTGGTACGGTTCGATTCTTCTCGAAGATTTCTCGATAGCTTGCTTCCTTTTTTTTTTCTTGCTTTTACTCTTCTTCCAGCGCGGCTGTTAATCTTTATTTCTTGCTGTACGCGCCACGAAGTCACGCAAGGTTGAGTTTGAACCTGCTGAGCGAGTACCCGAAACTGTATATAGGAGAGCCACGAGGTTTACTGAAGCATGGCCGTAATCCAGGCGGGCCGGCCGCTCGAATAACCTGAAAGTCAAGTGTGGACCACAGACCTCTCTTTGTTTATGACAGAGCAATAAAAAATTGGAGATAGCGAGATGAGATTGAGAGAGACAAAAAAAAAAGTCCCAGCTGTCGTATTGCCAGCGGAGTATGTCAGCGCATGGGATCGCCGTGAAACGTTTGCTATCGGATTAACGTTGGAGTGTATTACCTATAGCCGTATATATATATATATATATATATATATATATATATATATATATATATATATCGATGAGCAGCTGCACGTATGGCATATACGAAACAACGTGAATCTGGTAATCGACTCTCCGGATCGATGATCAGGCAGAGTTCACATAAGAGCACACAGGGACCGTGGGTGCCAAGAATACATGTATTTTTTTACAGGGCCTGTAATCGTTATATGGGAAAACGGTATATACGACACGTCGTTTAACTTGCAACTCAGTCGTGAATTTTGCACCAGTTCGATCGAATCTCTTCTTTTTTTCTGATGAACCTAATAATAATTGTTGGAGTTTAACGTTCCGAAACCGCCATGTCATTATGAGAGACACCGTAGTGTAGTTCTCCGGAATTTTCAAACTCCTGAAATTTTTTTAAAGCGTAATTTCATCAAAGTACACGAGCCTCGTGCATTTTAGCCCCTAATGAATGCAACGAAGTTAGTCTCTTCTGTTTCTGTCACGGTGCCTTATTTCGTCTTCAAATAGCGTAGCACTTCCCAGACATGTGGCAGCCTACGCAATATCGTGTGACCTCCTGTGACACATTTCACTGACACGCAGGCTCAATCACATAATGTGTTCACGTATAGAAACACGAATGGAAACGTCATATATTTCTCTCAAAAGCAATCCCGCCACCACGCTGCAGAGACCAGCGTAAGCTGTAATCACGCAGAGTATCGGTTAGCTTGTCGTGACAACACGTTACTCTGATATGAACACGGGTGGCGTAAATTTTGTTTCTCCCGGTAACGTGTTCCCTAGCTATTGTATCTGGTGCAAGCGAACAGCAATATACAGATCCTACATGCCATCGCTATGAAGTCGTTACCACGCATAAACAAGAAGTGTAGGCTAGTTATTTCTTTTTGCACTGAATTTGTTCATTCATACCAGCAGCTGATACACCGGGCAATGCGCGTTCTCAATGAAACCTACTCCCCGAAACACTACTGAACGCTCAGTGGCACTCTTCAATAGCTCCTCTCAAGTCAGCCTGCTCGGAGCTAGACGATGGATGATGACTCACCCGGGCAGCCTGACTTACGTCACGTCCATACGAGAGACGCGTCTCAAGTAGGAGAAGATGCGCGTGGCTGTACAATGCGAGCTGCGTAGCGGCCGACGTCTATACGTACACGCGGTCACGTAGATTGCGTATAACTCCTTCCACATAGCTACGCACAAAACTATATAGGCGCTCGCAGCGGGGCTATACGAAAGACGGCGCAGGGTCAACCGTTAGTTCAGCATCGACCAATTCGGGCCGACGGGGGCTCCAGACAACTATACAGTCGCAGGGCAGCGAGGTACACCGTAGCGCTGCACTCCTGGCTGGCGGCCCGCTTACGGGGTCCCGGCGTTATCAAAGGTCGTTCTCTTCTACTGCGCCCCTCTTTGAAGCCCAGCTGTGCCCGTCTCCTCCGTGGGTTTCGTGTGACGAATGGATTCTCCCGTCTGCCGCCTGCCTGCCGATCGACGTCGTCTACGACGCCGCCAGAAACGGCACTCGCGCCCAACGGGACGATGGGGTGGGTGAGGGGAGGCCTTCGCATGGATTAACGCGCGCGCCGCCACTTCACCAGCACGAGCAGCGGCCGATAGCGGAGGAAGAAGAGGCTTGCTGGCTCGCCGGAATGCTGATTTCCCACTCGTCCCGCCACTGCTTCTGGTAGCGGCGGCGGCCGTTCAGCCTGTTCGTTAGAGTGCCTAGATCTCTCTTCTTCTTCGTTGGCGGTCCCTTCCCCCCGTCTCCTTCGCCAGCTGTCTTTATACGCCCTCTTCTCTCCCTTGCTTAGTTGTCCCGCCAAAACGGCGCGAACCGCTCTTTACTGTTGCGAGTTTGCAGCCTTTTTTTTTTTTCTGCGAATCTGGTCTCCACCATAAACGCTCTTCCAAAGCTCGACTCCTGCTTCCCCCTTTCGTCACGTGTACATCTCGCTTGGCAGTTCAGACTCGTCAGTCAGCATTGTCGTCACGGCCGGGGTCTTCGATGAAATGCCACCAACGCGTCGATGAGATCTTCCTGCTCTTCTTTCTCGCCCGAAGAGATATCGAAGGCGCCCAGCCATCTCGCAGGTTTTCACCTTCCCACTCCCCGTTTATCGTGCCTGTCCTGCCAGCTATGTAGCTGGCCGTTTCCTACATAGCGGTTTTTCTCGCACCTCCGGCATCTCGGAAAAAGCCCGCAGGCACTACCTATTACCTGCGTTGTCTTCCCTTCGACATCTGTCGGTTATTGCTTTTCATTCTCTCTTTTGGAGAGTTATGCCGTTTCGGAGGAGAAAACCGGCGTGATGCGTGGCTCGCAATATATAGCGACTCCTGTGCGTGCCGCGCCGACACCTCTTGGAGTGGTCTGGATCTCTCTTCGGCTTACCTTCTTCACACACTCTCCCTCCTTCTCTTCCTTTCCTCCCCCCTTGTCTGTCTCTTCCGATCAGTTTGTTTTTTCTCTTTGCTTCTCGCCTTTTGTTTGCTATTGACTCCAGGCGTAGGACTTCGTGTTTGCGCCCACGCTCGCCGGAAGCTGCAGCTCAGCCCAAAACCTGTTCGCCGGGTACGTACAGTGTTGCCAGATGAAGTGGTCTGGTATAGGGCAATACACCCCTCCCGCCGTATGTGTGTGTGGACACAAGGACTGAATGAGAGTTGGGCTTCTCCTAGAGTAATTTTTTTTTCCCGCTTTGTTCGATAGTACAAATACGCCTAGCTATGGTGCGTGCCGCGGTCTTCTTGTGGCAGCGGCGGGTTCCGCGAACTCGTTCACAAAAGGCGGTTTCCGTTCAATCGGTGTACAGGTGTGAGACCTGAGCTGGGTCATTACACCTGGCCGCAGGCTAGTGTTCTCCGATAGGTAATACCCAACCAAGGTCAATACGACGTTCTTGTCTGTTGTGGGTGGGATTCGAGTTGCACACGCTGACGTGGACACATGCTGACGTGGCACAGTTACGTTTGCATTTTATACATGATGCTTCACTTCGATTTGCAATTTCCACCCCGAGGTAACTTGAGAAAGAGAGAGAAATCGAGAGGAAATACAGGGAACTTAACCAAGCTTTGGCTCGGTTGGCTACCCTACACTTAGTGTGGGGGTAGACAACTGATCCAAACGGACTTTCAACATCGACATGTATGCGCGAGTGTTGGATCAGCATGGTGTTTCAAGAATAGAAAAATCACATCATATCGACGGAGTTAATGATGAAGAGTGGGGCGAAGCTTTGGATGGTTTTATCAGTAGACTGTGAATCGTCCGTCCATCTGTCTGTCTGTCTCTGTCTGTGTCTGTATGTCTGTGTCTGTATATATGTATGTCCATCCGTCCGTCCACACCTGCTGAGTGACACATATAGAACTAGGCGGTCACGCACCAAAACGAGACACAAGAGATGGACAAACCCACGGCTTTAGGAGCTTCGCCCCTAAAAACAAACAAGGATGGTATCACTAATAAAATGAGGCTTCAGTCCGATAGTCGAAATATCAGGCGACAGCTGCTAAATTGAGTAGCTGAAACAAAACAGAAAGAAGGCCACTTGGTAGTTGCGTGACCAGCGGCGCACTGGATTTAACTTTCGTTATTACCATTGTGCATGTCTGTGTGGCGCTACTCCTATACCTCTATAATGCGTATTGGAAAATCGGCAGCGCGATCACAACCACAACACCCGAACCGTCTTAAACGAGACAGACGAGAATCAGGAAGAGGGGGTCCTCACCTCATTGCGCGCGTGACGTAATGGCCAGCTGACTGTGGGCCCTGTGTAAGCCTGTAACAAAACCAGGGCAGCCGGAGAAGTGCACGTAGGGTGGAAAAGGTGTCGCTCCCGTCAAGCAGGAGAGAGAACACTTCTTGTCTTCTCCCGACAGCAACAATCAGCGGTTGTCGAGACGTCCCAACAACATCGTCTTTCGAATTCCAGCAAACGGGGCACTTCCTAGTGTGACGTAATCACTATTCCCTCCCGAGTGCGAGCATTTTGCGGCGTAAGCACCGCATACAGAATGAATGCAACTGGAAGCGAAGTCAATGACATGACTGGTCGCCGACAAATGGGAATTCCCCTCCCCTTTTCCTCGACGCAGTGACACAGTTCACGCACTCGTCTGGAAGCTGTCGAGAAAGCGTGGCAAGGCAACGGGCTGTGTACAGACCCCACTGGGGGCATGGGTCACTCAACTACGCCGTCTCGTCAACGATGACAGACTGCCCCCGTCGTGAAGATGCAACGTGCCGACAAAGTTGGTGATTGATATCGCATCCCGGCAAGGCCTGCGTGTGTATACTTACAGTAGTGGAAGAAAAGTAGCGGCCGAGTTGTTGGAATGTGCCTCGCTGTTTCGTTGTTGTGAATTTCAGGCGCGTTTGAAACTTTTATTGCTGCCACGCGCACCTGCCACGCGTGTCATTTTGTACTATAGATCTGACCCCGATTCCCCCGTGTGATCATGTACGCTTCCTCGAAACCTAACCGTCTTCCAGGCCAACGGCAGTTTGTTTCGCGCATAACGGTAAGCAGGCGCCGCTGATCATGCATAGATATATTCAAGCTGCTTTATGAGACGTGCTGGCTATGACAATAATCTGGTCCGTGGACTTCACGCGTTCAAAAGCAGAAACGTTATTCGAATACACCCGACACCAGTGTTCCCTGATTGATATGTAAGGTGTAACGTCCCAAAACTACCATATCATTACAAGAGACGCCGTAGTGGAGGGCTCTAGAAATTTTGACCTCCTGGGGTTCTTTAACACGGTCCTATGCGGCATTTTCACCTCCATCGAAAATACAGCCGCCGCAGCCGGCATGCGATATCGCGACCTGCGGGCCAGCAGCCGAGTGCCTTAGCCACTAGACCAGTGTTCGAAATTCGAGTTTCGGGAGGCCACATCCAAACGACCCCCACTTGCTCATATTCCGGTGTCTCCCCCCATCATCTGTAAATCTCGGAGGGGTTCTATTGCGGGGCCATTCAACTGTTCCCGTGAACAAATGCACACTGTTTGTTCCAGAACAATTTCGGCAGAGCAGTTGGAGAGTACAGCCGACGCTGGAGAACCGACCCGTCTAAGGTTCCCCACGAGGTCGGCACGTATTCTGCCCAATATCAGAGTAGATTTAGAGAGAGGATGTGTCTACGATGCCTTTCGAAGCAGTCGGCAGCACACCGTCCCAAGACGGAGTATATGTATGCGTTGAAAGCAGTTAGGCACACTTGGCCGCTACGGTACCACGACGCGTACAGATGCAGGGTTAAGCGAGACGGAAAGAAAGGAAGAAATACAAATGGAGAAGAGGCGAATCTCACACCGCACTCAGTGGAACAAAAGCGGCGCGGCGCGGAAGGCCAGGCCTCACGTAGCTCTTCTTCCTCGATTGTCTTGGGTGTCGAGCCTCTCGGCAGCTCTGACTGCCTGCTTGCCTACCCTAACGCTCCCCCTCTCTCCTTCTCTCACCGATGCTTCATCCTTTGCGTTAGGTGCTACACCTTCATCTATGGCTGATTCTTCTCTCAACGCAGCCTAACCCGTAATACCACGCCGTCACGCCGAGCTTCTTCTTTCTCTCTCTGCTGAAGAGGTCGACCCTTTGAGGTAGGCCGCACGGAGTGCCGAGGTTGTCTGTGTCCTAAAGAGTCCTCGCAGACTTCCTCCCTGAGGACGAGCGGAACCACCGTCTTCTTTGCGGTCTGGGACTCTCTTATAGCGGCAAAAGCCCAGCTACCTGTCTTCGCGAGTGCGTACGCCTGCTAATTGCGGCGAGGAGAGGTAAAATTAATTGGCTGCTTGCGCAACTCAGTGTGTAGCGGACGTCCTTTTTCTCACTCATTTTCCCTTCCCTCGCCCTCTGGTAGACGTAACCCTCGTTGCACTGCTTGCGCACGGTGTCGTCACGACGACATATTGAGTCTCTGCGCGTGCGTGCCGCCGACCTCGCCGCGCTGTAAACAATGAACAAGATGCGGCTGCACGAGCGGTAGTTCCGTTTCTTTTCCTGGGACGAAGGCTGCGGTGAAAGAGAGGCGGGGAAGAGAGAGAGGAAGCGAGGGCCCTTCGTTTTGCCTCGTTAATGCCTCGCTGTGTAAACGTGCGCACAACCGTGAATAGTTTCTGGCCCATGCGCGCGTGTGCGTGCATTTATATGCGTTGGAGGCGCACCTGCTGTCCGTCGTGTCTCCTAAGGACGGGTCGAGGCTATGCAGCGCCCACTCATATCTTTGCAGCAGCGTCGTCCACTAGACTGAGGCCCCAAAGGCATGAACACACACACACACACACACACACACACACACACACACAATTATAGCTATCTTCAGCATGTGTCCAGTGAGGCTGTGTATAGAAATGTGCGAGATGTTTAACCCTAATGAGCTCGCGGGGTCACGCGCGTATGACTAAACTCGGAATGATTTCACTGTACGAAACGGGGCAGAAATTAGCGGCTCCTTTTCAATAGCCTCCACAAAGAATCTACGGGACGTATCCTTTGCCTTCGCTTTCGTACGTTAATTGATGTTTAATGAAACGAAGCTCTTTGTACGAGCCAGTCACGCTGTAGCGAAGCGCAGACGTGGAATTCATTCCCGGAATCGCCGCTACATGTGATTACATCGCTGGGTACGCGTATTGCTTGGTCAAGGTCCCCGTCTTCTTTTCTTCGATGGACGTTCTCCCCCGGATAAGAAGAAGGCTCGCCAAATCCTCTTTTCCTGTGCTCCCGTCACCGTTCTCTTCTAATACATTGACAACACGTGGAAGTATTATAATTCAATAATTTGGCCTCACTATTCTACGTACAGTGTAGAGATGGCCTGGGTATAAGGCTAAGTATTGCATTAACAACAGTAGCCAGCAACGTGTTGCACGAGCACAGAAGGGTGACGTCAACCTCAGCATTGTCGTAATTTATATATTACCTTCTAATTAGTGAGCATACACATGTTCTTCCTAACAATTTTTAATAGACCAAGATTACCAGTACTTGGGAATCGTGATTCCTATCGCTCCAACGACACGCGCATTATCGGAATCCGTCCCGTCGGCAGATAAAACCACGAATGGGTCTGCGTTTCTTAAGCGCAAGCGTACGAACTCCAGAGCACTCGAGTCCCCGTACTAAGTTTGAGCTTATCTAGACCAGGTCCTACGGCTCATTTTGACGCTCAGTAACCCCGAATATGGAATAAACCGCACTTCACTCCGATCACGTAGCGCAGTCGGATGTGTGGCCAGCATTAAGCGGAGACACTTTCGGTGCTCCGCGACGACATTAAACGTTCGCTCCCCATCACAACGGGCCTAACGGAGAAAGACAAGCGACAAGTCAGTGTGACGCATTTGAGTGAATACCGCACACCGCGAGGATGAACGCCGCATGAGGCGAATGCCAAGTGCCTCTTAAGCGCCACTGCTCTTTCGCTTCCCTTTACTTTCCATTCCCGGTAGCTCGGGACACGAGTTGAGGGTAGGGGGGAGGAGAAGTTAGGAGGTGTCACAGCACTCACGAAGCTCGCGGCAGAAAGACGAGACGAAATAAAGCGAGACGCAAAGTCGAAAGATAAGACGAAAGCGAAGCCAAGGAAGATACGCAGCCGCGGCGCGGCACGCACGACTCCCGCGGAGGAGTCAACCGCGGGAGCTGCGAGACGACGTGTGTTGTGACGCGGTCGCATTTGTTTTGTTTATGCCTTGAAGTCTTGAAAGGGGAGGGGGGGGGGGTGCTCGTGAAAAGGAGAGGGTCTCGAAAAGAGCGTAGAAAGGACAAGACAAACGTGATCCAGCCGCCACTCCTTATGCCAAAGCACGGCGGCATGGCAGCGGCCTGTCTGTCTTGTGACCTGGTCCGCCGCTAGCGCGGTAGCCGAGCCAAAGGCCTGACCGTTGCGTCCGTGACGAGCGAGGTGGAGGGGTCGTGACTCCTCCGCTCACCGCTTCCTATGGACGAGAAAGTTGGACCCGCTTGACGCCGCCATTTTGAACGCCCCGACGATGTTGACTACAAGGAACCGTTCCCGCTTTTCCGACGTCCTCGAGTGCTGCGTGAAGTTTTTGTGCGTCGCTTCGAGGAAACTTGAAGACTGTTGCCGAATGAAGGCGATGTGGGACGGTGTCCGAAACGCAGGAATTCAGATCGTCTATGTTTAGAATGCAGTGTCATTCTTGTTTGGTTTTCTTTCATACATGGGTCACTCACTCTGCTACGATTCACGGTGAAAAAAAATATTCTATATTTGTCAGTGCGTGGAGAGAAATGGGTATTGACTAGGAAAGCAACAGCAGTAATCCATGACAGTGCACGTGACAGGCTGCATGCGTTCACAATATTTTTATTCAATATGTTCATTACTATGCCACAGTATCTATCATTTGCAGTCACCGCATTTGTTATCTTCTTGCAACAAATATTTCGAATAGGGCTGTATAGTGCCATCACAGGTGCCAGGTGGTAGAACAGGGTGCTGCTCGACAAGTGTGGACCTGTTCACAAATTGAGATCGGCTGGGAGTTTTGTGAACAGCCGCTTCCGTATAAAAAAAACTGTTAAAAAGAAATCACGAATGTGGGTGATAGAGTGGCTTAGGGTAATTCACCATGTCATTTTCTCAAGTCACTTCAAGCTAGAGGGGCGCTCATGGTGGCTTTATTGTATAAAGCATATCTCCTCGAATGAGAGTACTTCGTACTGAACTGAAAAAATCACACGACAGACCGTTTCGGAAGAACGGATGGTCAAATCGGGGCTCTTACGTGTCACAGGCCAGCACACAGACATGGGCATGGAAGGCATCCTTAAAATGGACAGTGTTAAGCGATCAATTGTAGGCGTGTCGTCCATGTACCCTGATTCTATTTTCTTTCTAGTAGCCTCTTCATCTCTTCCGATTGTGTAGGGTAGCGAACCTGACGCGCGTTGGCTGACCTCCCTGCCTTTCTTTCATTTTCTCAGTTTTCCTTTCTCCTCCCGTACTAGGATGTTTCGCTCTCACCAGCTGTACTGGAAGACCTACAAGATTTAGCTCGAAAAAAAAAAGCCACGTTTCGTCACAACGGATGGTCTATAGGCTAACAGCATCATCATCAGCAAATGTGCGGGCAGTTAATTTAGGATTGTGCATCGAATATACACATATTTTTACGACAGGAAGTGAAAATGTGAATGTCGCATTTTGCGGAACTGTACACATCAATTGCATTGTTGCCCACAACGGCCTTCTTCCACGTGCATCTTTCTCTCTCTGTCTTTCTTTCTTTCTTTTTTTTCTTCTTTTCCTTCTTTCTTTCCTTCTTTCTTTTTTTCTTTCTTTCAAAGCAGCTGTGCAAGGGAAACTACAGACGAGCAGATTAATGCAGGAAGCAGTGAATAACATTTCCAAGTGTCAACTACGACAGGCAGAACCAACTTTTCACCCCCTTTTTTGTTCACTTTTTTTAGTCGTTGCTGTTACACTTGTTTTTCGGCTTTTTTTTTTTCAGCAACCCACGCCTGTCCGCGATTCCATTAACCTAACCTTGCCAGACCAGATTAGACTACGCAAGAACGTTGTGCGCCTCGCTCGCCTCCGAGGGACGTACACATGTAAAAGCTGCCGCAGCAACAGTAGCAGCAGCAGGAAGCTGCGCTACTCCTCGGAAGTCATCGTCACGCATTGTGTACACCGCGACACGCGCAGAATTCAGTCCCTGGACTCCTCCGCAACGTCTTTTTTTACTCTCTTTTTTCTCCCTTGCTTATAAGCAAAGGAGAAAAAGCGGGCAAAGCAGCTGTAGTTGCTTTGCCCGCTTATTGTTTTTATATGCGGGCAAAGCAACAATATGCGGGCAAAGCAAACTTTGCCCGCAAAAATATGCGGGTAAAGCAACTATAGTTAGGAAAACAAAGAATAAAAACAATATGCGGGCAAAGCAACTATAGTTGCTTTGCCCGCATATTGTTTTTATTCTTTGTTTTCCTTTACGGCACGCACGTTCTTTAGCAATTTTCTTTAACGCGTCGCGATTCGCGAGAAGTTCGGACGATCCCGCGGAGACTGTATACATTTAGAGAAAGCACGCGAACACGGAAGAGCTAAAGGGCTTTTCGCGAATTGTGCTCTCGCCACCGCTCATCTACAGCAGTGTGTGTTGTCGGTGAACGGAAACGGTAACGAGAATTGACTATTACGCATGTCTGACGTGTACTATAGTTTGCCCGCGGTGTGCACAGTGCGGAATACTTCATAGCTAGACCGACTCATTGTTGTTGCTTTTTTGTGGTGGTTGTGTGCAGCAGCGTCAACAAACAGTTCAAAAAGAAAAAAAAACTCCGATAACATGCCTGTCAACGAATGTCTGGTCACAAAGGCTGAATCAAGTAAGTTTGACTTGATCCGGAATTCGAGTTGTGATTCCACGTGCTAAGGTATGCACGCAGTTTCATGAAACGTTTGGAAAGTAATGAAGTATCCATTTTAAGTTAGGTGAAATCTAGCTCTGTACATCCTCCCAAAATGATTCGCAGTCGTGACCACTCAACGTGAACGCGCGATCAAGCCAGAGGAAGCACAGAAAAGAAAGATAATATTTTGAAGTGAAACATTTAAATGAGTGCGAGAAGATAGCGAGTAAATGAAGAGATACACTCGATCCAGGTGAGAGTCGAACTCGCATCTGGACCGTGAGAAGGAGCCTGACTGCCGTCAAACTTAGTGTCCAGTCACCGACTTGGCATCACGACATACGTCGAGGCGCATTATTTTCTAGTTCCGGTCGATTTGTCCCTCCACCCCCCCGTTCGTGTCAGCTCATACTCCAATATTAAGGTGGTGCTAAGGTAAGTTAGACAAGACTATCACCGAAACATGTATAATTAATAGGGCGAGAAAAAAAGCAAATAATTCCTGGCAATGACGAAACAGCAGGTATGGCAACAGAAAGTTTTCGAAAGCGATGCCAGAAATAAACGCACGGCACAATGGTCAAACTTTGCTTCAATTATTCACTCGAACTAGCGCATCAATCAATCAGCGTTTTCGTACACATACAACCTTTCTACTTCATGTACGCGCACGCTCACTGACTTTCCCAGTTCTTGTTCTTTATCTCTCAAAATCTGAAACCTGTAGTGACTTATAGTGACATAAAGCCCGATCCTCTAGGACCAACTTGGGGAACGATGAACGCACGGGTCCAAGCGGCGCGAGCATGCCGACCAGCAAGTTTCGGAAGCACTGCAGAGCAGCAAGCTTCGGCTCCGCGCCCTACCCGTACCGTTCAGCGCCCGCGTTCCGTGTGCGGTCACTTCCTAGAGGGCTTCGTAGAATCCTCGCCATCTCTCCCCCTTTTTTCTCTCCATCGCGCAGCCTCAGGGGCGACTTTCAACCGGCGCTGCCGCACGGTGGCGGGGAAAGGGACGAGGACTCCATCCTTCACGGTGCCCGGACGCTCTCGCTGAACTTGACATTGAGGCCGACGCAGTCCAAGTCGGTCACTCTCTCTCGCCCGTCCGCCCTTTTTTTTTTTTTCAGCACGCGCAACCCTTTCCTCATCGTGTTGACGACGGCATTCCTCGCCATCTTCTTCTTCCTTCCTTCTCGAGTCGCTTCTCTTCTGTTTGTCCTCTTCGTCAACGGCCGTCGTGTTCCGTTTCCTCTCGACGCGCGCGCCTCAAATTGGTTCCGCTTCACTTGTGAGCTGCTTCCGCCCCCGTCCGACGTTGTTGTCGGAAGAGGCGTCGAGGAGGAGGAGAGAGCAGCCGTCCATCCTCGGCCCCGTCCTCCTTTCTCGCCCACCGCGCGTGCCTTCTTCGCGTATGTTCCCGCGTACTTCCGCAGTGCGGTGCAATTACGCATAGGCGCTGTTTTATATGAAAGCCTCCTCCTCTTGCCACCACGCTACCTACAGACCCTCCTTCCTTCTGCCTTTTTAAAATAAATATTTCCTTTTTTCACCGACAGGTCTACCAATTTGCACGCACGCGACCGACGTGCACGTGATGGTCATTTTGAGGCCGAACTACGCTGGCAATTGTTTCTCCGCGCCCTGACCTCGAGTTTCGGAGGGCTGCGATGCGCGTGAGTGGTTAATAGGGCACGCTGAAAACACGTGGACTGTTCACTTATTATTATTATTATTATTATTATTATTATTATTATTATTATTATTATTATTATTATTATTATTAGCAGTGGCATGAGCAAACTCTAAACCGTAGTGTGCAGTCGCAAAAGAATGTTAGAGAGCCAATGTCGCACATAAGCGTCGATGCTGGACGATGTGAAACGTGTACCCGACATCTGCCGATGACGGAAGTATGTGTGTTTCGGGCTGCTTGTAAGCAAGGGTCGTCGGCGAATGGCGAACGTCAGTGAGCGGAAAGCTTTGCGATTTTGGTCACGCGTGATAGAATGTGTATGAGACGTTATCTGGAAGAAGAAGAGGAAGTGACCTCTCCAGTTAGAGGTGACACTGAACGTTTTTAGCGAGTGCACGCCGAATCTCATGTCGATGGGTGGTTCCACTTTCACAGAAAAACGGCAAAGTGTAGGTTGAGTTTCTCCCCGCACAGAGAAAACTTTGACGCGAGGTTACCTGTAGGCTGTCTCAGAAATCGCCGAGCACTGCGGGAACTTCGTACTGCGAATAAAATACACCGCGTTCACAGATCCCCACGTTCAAGTTAAGAAACACTTCAGGTAATGCGTGCATTTATTTTATCTTACATTAACCGAGCGCTAAGAAAAGCCCTCGCGAGCTTCCAAGAGACGCCTTCGTTCTTCATTGGGTCACTCTTCGTGATCATTTTTTCCATCTTTCAGTGAGAAATCATTTTTGATTGTAGAGCACTTAAAAGCTAATTATTTCCATTGATGACTTGACGGTGCATGTGAACGACCTCCGCTGGCACTCTCTCAAAACACCTTTCTGCATCTACTTGGAGTTCTAAGACTCTCCATCCACATTATCCTCATATGTGCAGGGAAGTTCCTTTCTTGTCCACTTGACGCATTTTACTTGACCCTCTATACTGCAAACCAACACCACTGACCGAATACGCAACGACGCAAGACGGAAGAACAACCTCCGATACACGTATATTTTTTTGTCTCGTCATTTTAGCTTGGCGTTATAATGTGGGAGCGAAACGAGACATCCGGACCCCGGAACTAGCGTTGTTGTTCGGGCGCGTTATCATTTCACTGCGCGGGAGGCATTTTCGCGCCGGAGGGGCGCTCGAGCGTAGAGGGCGGTCGCCAGTGAAGCGAACTACGCAAACTAAAGAAAAGGCCGCGGCTATTGAGACGAGAAGGCCCGCGAAGGCTGCAGAATCGTAGTGTAGGAAGACGACAGGCGAGTAGTAGGGGTGAGGGTAGGAAAGCCATTTCAGAAAGCCTGAAACAGTACGTGCTATGTGGTCCATACCCTGCTGCACGAAAAGGAGACACTCCCCCCCAACTCCCACACAAACACACACGTCATATGGCCAAGGCATGTAGGCATAGAGCCTCGTTTCGATCAATTCGACGGAGCGAAAAATTCCCACATTCTACACCCCCGCCACACACAGCAGGAACACAAGGATGGTGCAACGGCCACGTAAACATTGTGTTTGCCGCCAGTGAGGAGGAATCGATGGCGGCACTGAATAGTCAGGGTGGAAGAAGCGAGACTGTAATAGTGTATTCGCGGGTGGGGCATGGAGGTAGGACATGGTGAAGATCGAAGCACAGCTGTACGAACGTCCCGCAGACGCTGTCTTTGGGGAAGATGGGGGGGGGGGGCGAAAATGAGGAACGCCGAAGCCGTACCATTAGCTGACATAGCAGGACGTTTGTTTGCTCAGCGTGAATGATGGGACGTTTGAGTGGTCGAGTAGTAACAAAAGAAATGAAAAAAGAGATGACGCCTTCGCAGCTTTATGACAGTGTTACCGGGGGTAGTTGGACGTCGGCGACGTCGCCTCTTCTCGCGACAAGCAGAGACCGAGACGCTGCGCAGGACCAGTGAGTGACGGAAGGAGAAGGAAATGCCCTGCTGGACGAGGAAGACAACTCGCGTTGAAAATAATAATAATACTGATAACGGTGGTTTGCGCTACGCCTTTGGTTAGATTCAGTTGACTGGCTTGTTTGGTTCATTACGTGAGCAGCGGTCGCTTCTCTGTGCGGTCCGTGCAACGCCACGTCGATCCGGAAGCCGACAGGCCCGGAATGCGCAGTGCCGGTGGCGGGTTTTCGTATTGCTTGCTATTTTTTCTCTCTCTCTCGACCCTGCGGCTCTTAAGAACGGCGGTGGCGGCAAGCAAACACTCCAGCAGCCACTGACACCGTCTTGTGACCCGCCGCCGTCACTTGTTGACTCGGCCCGGTACCGTGGCCGACGTGGCGTGCACCCCGTTCGCGACTTGCGCGGCGGTGGACGGCAGAGAGAAGGAAGAAAGAGGAGCATGCAAGAGATCGAAGAACATGCCTAGCCGCCCGGGCGGTGGCCTGTCTGGCTGCGGGGCCACCGAGGCTCTCGGTCCACAATACTCGGTGCCGAGAGGGCCACGCCTGCCTAAACTTGCCCACCGCTTCTTGCAGAGGCTGTGCGTTCGCCCGCTGCAAGAATGAACTCGGCTTTTCGTTGTACGTGCCGTGCAGCGCTTCGGGTTCTATAACTGGACAACGCCTGAACTAATGAACGCTTGCACGATACTTCACAGCGAGCTGTAATATCGCCAAGTTCGAAATGGTCGACTGTGCCGGCCCTTTATACGGTGTCGTCGAGGAGTTAGCGCTGAGAACACCAAGACTCTTCGAGAACGCGAATGGTTCTAATCACGAGACAGCAGATCGTCAGAAAACCGTTGCCGGTTGGATGAAAGACAGCTTTATGGCTTCTACAGCGCTGCACAGATCTAATAGGTCGGGTACTCGCTGGCGTGCCGAGAAGAGGCAACGGTCGCGCGAGCCGATCGGTTACGTGCGCGGGCCCGGCGGCCAGGAAACAGGTTCCCCGGCGCTCTGGGACTCGCAACAACGCCGCAGGAAGTGCGGAAAGTGAGCGGCAATATGGCCTGGAAGACACGCCGGTACAGGAGGGTCGCTTTTAAGGCTACGTTCAACAGCGTTCTCTTAAGTAGTCTTTACCGTGGCCTGCAGATCGTACCGGTGGCGGTCAATGATCGCTTGCGCATACTGCCATCTAGCACTATGACTCTGCCATGGCCTTGAACTGTGTAAAGATGAAAACGCCTCGCAGAGGCCACTGGCCATTCTCTCACCCATTGTTTTCTTTATTGAGCGGCGTAGCTCTTGGTCCGGCTTGCTGTTCGTAGAAGCGGTCAATGATCGGTTCTGGGCCGGCCCTTAATCGTTTTTTTGCTCCGCTGCCGATGCGCTAACGCTTCACTGAAAAAAATGCCTCGGAGAGGCTTGCGTATTGACAGCTTGTACCCTGCATCATGATCAGAGGTTCTTGACGTAAGGGTACTCCAATATGGCCCCCATGACGAAGTCCATGTGGCATAGTCACGTTGCGGTTAACATGCTTCGATGAGATAACGACGCGACAGTAACGTTATTGCCCTTCGTGCACGAATATGGTAAGAACCTGCGTGCGGCTTGCTGATAACGTGACAATACAAACTCGGCTTCCCATTGCGTTGGTACCTTAACACGGTCGTTTCAGTGACGTCTGTTGAAGTAATCTATGGCAGGTGCATTTAGTCTATCACCACCAAAAAAGAAAGAAAGGTAAGCGGATGATAGAGTGGAAATAAACGTAAGTTTGTGTGTACGTTCAAAATGTATGGCTTCTCACTTTGAGGCCTAAGAGAGGTTAGGGTATAGGCATCTGGATACCTTATAATATACACGTTCAAGCTTACATGCGTATTTGATGTATACAAAATTTAATGGAGAGTACGCTTTAGCAAGAGGCATCACTGCCACTAGCACATCAGCGGGCAGTTGTTGCCTCTTAATTATTCATCTTTGCGTTGTAAGCGTTCATAACAAAAATAATTTATCGCTTTCTTATTTTTTTATTGGGAAGTACTAGTGGCCACATAGTTGCGACAAACTAGTAAGTACACCCCAATCAAATGAACTGAATGTTTTATTGTTTGTGTAAAAGCCTACCTTATTACAAGTAAATCATTACAGGCACTCACAATGAACTGTCATGTATGTTAAACATTCGATGTACACAATATGCGTTTAATATAAATGGGAATAATGATCTTAGCTTTTCGTTCTTTGCAGTTGCGAATGAAAAGATCGAACATTACGAACGAAATAACGTGGGGGGTTCCAACGTTACACATTCTTAAATAGAACTACGGAAACTGGGAAATGCAGGACAGGCTTTACAAGACAATGCAACAGCACGGTTACCTGCCTTTAACAGAACAATCTCGCTTTTTTTTTTCATTTCAACGAACCTCGTCAAGACAGGCTGCTCATAATGTAACTACCAAATCAAGCGCGAAACAGTGTAGCTAGCAATGTCTTCATTGGTCGGCATCAAATTACCGGATAGTGGAACGTTTTCTTCTCGCCATGTGAGTTGGAAGGGTACTAAACCAGTTCCCTTACACCCGACAGAAATTCAATCGCTTCTTCACTATTCGGCAAAATGTTTTTACTAAACCCTTCGTGTGCCGGTCCACAACTGCGCAACGTGTCAAAGTACGCGCTGTCAGTGTTGTACTGCGCAAACCAAAGAACCCAGGTACTGAAGAGCCGCGTGTAATGTCTTTGTTGACGAAGAACGTATACGCCACCCGAGTATCTGTTGAGAAAACACCCACCCGTCGAGAATGGACGTCTTTCCTTTCAATACAGTGCCTCACTACGCATTTCTTCAGTGTTAAGAAGTGCTTACGGAAGCTGTGGCGTCAACCATACTCCCATGACTTTTCAGGCATTGGTAGTTCATTTAACGAACTCAAAAACATATCCCAATTGTGAATGTGAACCCAACCCGAGAGAGAGCATGTGCACATTTATATTCCCCCCCACACACACACTCTCTCTCTCTCGCTCTGCTTTTCTGCGAAATGTATGCTAGGTCTCACACTCTTCAACGCTAAAACGTTAATAATTATCGATGGGAGTGGCTATGCCCTATCAATAAAGGCGCTGAAAAATCTCAAATTACCGGCCATGCATGTCATTCTATATAGAACGTGACGCTGTATTCATGAGAACTAACTAGCAATTAGGCAAAGGAAAGTATAGGGAATGTTATTAGACGTAACTGTAATGTAAATGTGAAGAAAGAAAAGTGGACGAAAACATAACTTGTCACTGGCCTGGCCCAAACCTGCGGCCTTCGAATAACGCGTCCGATGCTGTATACCACTGAGCTACGGTGGCGGTCGTCTTTCAAGTCAAGTCAAGTCAAGTCAAGTTTATTAAATCGTTCAGTTGAGTTACATGGTTAGCGTTATTACAGCAGGAGGTCCCAAAGTTTCAGAGAAACTGACAGCGGGACCTCCTATGACTACATAGATGGGGTAATTACAAAAAATACAGCAATAGTATACGCACTTGTGAGTAATAATGAATAATCTTGAGTAATTGAATAATCTTGATGCGCATATATACGGTCTCTCCGTATATACGGGCATTTAAACGTGAGAGCGTCAGTCAGCGCCCCCACCCCCCCCAGTCGCCACTATGGTGAGTATGGAGCATTCTTTTTTGGCTCATGATGTCACGCAGCAGGCGACAAGTTATATGACAAGAACGGCGCTAAGTGATCTCGTCATCCAGTTTTCTTTCTTGACATTTGTTTTACAATTGCTATACTAAGAACTCCCTTATACTTTCCTTGGCATAATTGTCTCTTAGTTTGCATTGGTATTGTGTCTAAACAAGAAAACAAGCCCTTACACTTAAGCTTTTTTTTTTTCCTAGCACATGACGTGCTTCACAAAACTGCCACACAGAGCACAGACTTCGGTTGCTGGAACGAGAGCTGCTACACTGTATAGGGCCTGTGCGCACTTCACCTCTTATTCAAGCGAGTATCCCTGAAGAAATAAACAAACAATCCAGTAAAAACGAAAAAATAAAAGAAAGAAAAAAAAAACAGAACGACCGGAAGTGCTTAACAGCCTCAGTTCGTGTTTCGCGCAGAGCGTCTCTGGGCATTTTACAGCGCAGACTGTATAACTTGGTTTAACGGTTTTTGATTCGCAATGTCGTACGAATAACCGGCTTGCAAGGACGGGACCCCCTATACATGCAGTCTGCGAGTCTAGGATATCTGGCGTGCCATTCCAGTCGTGTCTCTTCCATGTAACCTCTAACGTGCACTTCTATAGTTTTTTTTTTTTTTGTCCCTGGACTCACGTCGAAAGTGTGGGTCCCTCAAAATGCAAGCAGTACTGAGACAGACGGTCGGAGACGGTGAATATGTCACATTAAGAGTGTCTAGAGGTTGAGGACGGCCGAAGAAATAGACAAATAAAAAAATGATTGAAGAGAGACTTGCGGTGACAGAGGCAGTAATTTTATGCGACACCCCGTCTCATTGCTGGCAGCCGACATACAAGGGTAGGGCACCCAGAGTTCGCTCCTACTCATTTTTTTTTTTTTTTTGCTCTTTCAGGTTTTTCAGTTTGGTGTCCTCGCTTGCGTTCATAAAACGCTTAAACTGAAGATATGCAGGATATGCACTGTGAAACTTTGTGCTGAAGCAAATGGTCGGGTCTAGTGCAAAAATGTCGTCGCTCTGCATCCTGCGAACGTCAGAGAAATGCTTTGAACTTCTCAGGTTGCTCTAGGTTACAAGTCGCGAAGGTATGGCTCGATTGATCGATGAATTTGATCGGAATGACGGTGAGATGAATCGTCCCGACAACTATATGAATACCATATCATTAGGAAAATGGAAAGGTGACGTGAGGGGGTTGAATCGTATTGGTAATAAATAACGCATGAAAAAAAAAATAGAACAGTGTGGAACAGAACATAGACAGGTAAAAACGAAAAGGCTACTAAACGCTGTGTGCTGTACTTAGGGGTTACAATTTTTGAGCAAGCGCTTGAAATCGCGACCCAAATATTGCAAATGTACATACGGTTAAACAGTACGACTTTGTTTCCGCATTTGTGGCGTGCTGTTTCGAATCAGTCGAAGATCTGCACGTACCAAGGAATACCATTTCTACATCCGCCACGTTGGATCAGGGGCTATAGTGCACGGCTGCTGTCCCAAAAGTCGTGGGGTCGACTCCGGGTCATGGCGGTCCCGTTTCCGTCAAGACAAAACGCTGAAGGCCCGTGAGTTGAGCCATGTCAGCGCACGCTAAACAACGCCAGATGATGGAAATTCTCGGAAGCCTGCACAACGGCGTTTGTCAATATCATATCCAGGCTTTGGGACGGAAAACCCCAGTTGTTATTATTATCATTATTATAACTACACTGTGCACCTTTACACGAAGATTAGGCACTAGTAGGTAAAACCCCACAGACGCGAGTACACGCACCAAATAGGTTAGCAAGAACAGCAAGTTTAACTAATGGGTTAAAAAAAAGCTAGTCTACGCATGGCGCACCTTGTGCTATTTAACCAAAGATGTAAACATCGCAGAGGACTGTTGAGCCATTTGAGCTTCTTCAATAATAACCCATGATTTTATTACGCCAGATAACAAGGCTGCTTTGCGAGCGCGATTCTTGAAAGCGTAAAAGACGCCCTAAAACATACCCGTGAGAAGGACTCAGTGCTGACATGCTCCAAAGAGAAGTTTAATTGGGACTGTATAGCAACATAAGACAGATCACTATTAATGATTACGCAGCAAGTTTAGGCGTGCGCTGTGGTTTGCGGACCCTCAATTCCAACTTTTTGTCGCCCCTTTGGTCGTCCTTACCTAACTTCCCTCAACTTCTATATATCATGCATGGGTTAGCAAAAAAAAAAGAAAGAAAAAGAGCTGCAGATCACGCTGAACGAGGCTGGCTCAACAAAATTTTTCTCAACTGGACTCACTTGGACTGAGGATGAGAAATAAACTTTATTATAAGAAACCAGCAGGTTTAGGTGGTCGGGCCTAGGCCTCCCATGAGGGGATGCCAAAGGCTTGCCTCGACGCTGCCTCACGGGTCACCAAATTTTTCCCAACCATATTCACTAGCACACGAAGTGAACAAAATATTGAACGTTAATCTAACTGCCACATCTCAGACCGAGTGAGTCAACTCACAAAGAAGCTTGCCGAACTTTGATCGCGTGAAGGAACGATATTTCTCACCCACACAATTCCCTTCATACTCCCATCCTCTCTCTCTCTGATATTGTACTACATGCTACGCGACAAGTATAGACAGAATCCAGCAGGCGCATTTTACGCCACTATGCACGCTCAAATCTTACACTCTGTTTTGCACACCACACACTTAGGGTTAGTCAAAGAATGGTTCTCCGCCAGGACATCAATTGAGAGGAGCTGGTCACCTCCATATGCTGTTTCTTTCTTCTCATCAATAATACAAGCACACACCGGGTAAAAAGAACAGCTAAAGAAACCGCCACGTCCCGACGCCGCAAGAAAATTGAGGGTCACCGCGTGCACTTACACAGGCCACAGTTAGCGGTACCCGACTAACCGAAGTAAAGTACAGACATCCGCGCATATATACGCGATATACATGCAGAAGCGCGCATACTGAGCACCCAGGGGGCACGAGCCAGGCGCATGCAGGAATGACATAGAACCGAAAGAAGAAGATGAAAAAAACAGGCACATAGGGGAAGGAAAGGAAAGGCTTACAACGTTATCCATTAAGGTCTGCGTTCGCCGCTGAATAAATAAAAAACGTCCGGTCGTCTTTCGAGTTGAGCCACCGCATTTTCCTAACATCCCAATCCTCAACAACCCCCCCCTCCAACTTCCATACCACCTCACGGTACTCCTGCGAGGTATGGCGAGGCGCCGGAGCACGGCGGAAGTGGGCCTTTTCTGACGCGCCACGCGACGGGAGGCTACCGAGAGAGAACGACGGAGGATGGAGAAAGAGGGGCACGCCGAAATTATGCATAATAACGCGGACGCTGTGCTATACCAAGTGCAGCGCCGTGAGGAGGAATGCTAAGAAGCAGGCGACCGCATCAGTAGCTGCGGGGCGACCGCTAAAGTGAAGTAGTGGGCGAATGCGCAACGAAGACGTCGACGACGACGCGGGGGTAAAAAAAAAAAAAAAAACGTGAGAGGAAAGAGGAAAAGAGCACAAAGAGGGGAAAGCAAGGTATAAATAAAGATCACGACCAGAAGGAGGGAGACGTAGAGAGAGCAGTTGGAGACTGGCGAGGGCGTGAAAGACTTGGGAAGATGCTCGCAGGCTAAGCGCAAAAAAAAGAGAGCAAAAATCAAAGAAACGAGCCTCGAGAAGAAGCGAGTGATGGAGGGAGGAGAGGGAGAACCGCTTCGGAATCGTCAAACCACATTCCCCAATTCGTCGTCGTCGCGTGCCACCAGCAGCGTCAGGAGCTGCTACGCGATAGCTGCCACCCACCGGTCGCGCGCTCGCTTGTGCCGTTGGAGTGCGAACTACTGGTTTGCCGTACGACGTCCGCCTCGCTAGGCAGGCTCTGACACCGTCGCGTCGAGCCGAGAGAGAGGAGAGGAGCGCCGAACTACACCGTAGCACCACGCTAGAGGAGCATCGAAAGACGACGTCGCCAAGAGGGGACATTGAGGAGCAGTCGGAGGCACGCGACCGCCGAGGGCAGGGCGATATGTCATCGCGGCGGCTTGCCGCGTCGTCGTAACCCCTCCGGGTGAAAAAGGAGGCAGCTGCCGGTTTGACTTGTGCGGGTTCTTCGGTGGTGTTCGATAGATCGGCGAGACAGACTAAACGAGAAGGAGGATTGGGGTGGGTGAACGTGTTAGTTTGTATAACCTGAGTGCAAAGACTGTTGTTCTTCGGCTGCTCGGAAGCGAGGCGCCCGCGCGGCGTTCCTTTTCAAGTCGAAGGCACTGCCGCTTGTCCGGGAGGAGGCGTTGTCTCCCAGTGCTCAATCGGCGATTCGTACACCGCCGGCGTCGCTTCACTCCCGGATGTCTGACATTCCTCGTGCTCAGCAGCGGTTCAGGCTTGGATGTGAGCGCCTCGCGTGGAGTACGACCGCGCACAGAAGGTGAGTGCACGAGACGACGCTGCGCGTGATCAGATCTTTCGGTTCGATTATCGCGCCGGTGGATTAATTTAAAAGTGGCACGGGGAGTAGTTGATTGTCGTTTCGTATCCTTCGTAACTACTGGTGGAGTTTATGTGCATCTGCTGGTAAACCGGCAAGGGTTGTTGTTGGATACATTGTGCCGCGGCGGAATAGATGAGTTTGTTTTGAAGACGGCACATCTTCCTGAGCGCCGGTGGTCCAGAGGTTATGGAGCTCTACTGGTGATCAAAAGGTCACGGCATTGAGTCCCGGCCGCGGCGGTCTCATCACGACGGTGACGAAAATGCTAGATGCCTGTGTATTTAGACTTAGATGCATGTTAAAGGTGGTCAAAATTTTCGGAGCCTTCCAATACGACGTTCCGCACAGCTATATCGTACTTTTGCGACGCTCAACTCCAACAATTTTCTTCTTCTTCTTCTTCTTCTTCTTCTTCTTCTTCTTCTTCTTCTTCTTCTTCTTTTTCTTTTTCTTTTTCTTTTTCTTTTTCTTTTTCTTTTTCTTCTTCTTCTTCTTCTTCTTCTTCTTCTTTTTCTTTTTCTTCTTCTTCTTCTTTTTCTTTTTCTTTTTCTTTTTCTTTTTCTTTTTCTTCTTCTTCTTCTTCTTCTTCTTCTTCTTCTTATTATTATTATTATTATTATTATTATTATTATTATTATTATTATTATTATTATTATTATTATTGCTGAGCCTCTTGATCACACCTTCTCAAACTTGTTATGGTGTCCAAGATAGACCTGCTCTAACTTCTGACCAAATTTTATCTAATCTCCAGTATCTGAAGGTTGCGAGATCGAATATATCAGCCGCGGCGACCGCATCTCTACAGAGACAGAATGCCAGAACTCCATGTAAGGGGAATTTCCGGAGCCATCCTCTACGGCGTCTCTCACTATGACATCGTGGTTTTAAGAAATTAAATCCTAACAATTAACTTGCCCCAAGTAAAGACTTTTTTTTTATCCATCTACAGTATTCTATCGCATACTACAAAGAATGGCTAAGTTTTTCCTAGCGCTGGCTTGTATCGGTTAATGTTGCCTAAAATGTTATCATCGATTGAGCTCGCTCACTCCGAAAACAGCAGTTGTCTACCCCCCCCCTCTTTTTTTTTCTACATTAATTTAGAAAACATCACATTTCTTCTCTCTTTTTTTCCTCTTCATTTACTTTTTTTTGTGAAGAACGGTTGACGAAACTTCGTTTCGCCAACTTTCCTGTTTTCGATGAGCGCGTGAGAGACTTCCGGTTGAAACAAAAAAAGCCGTTTAATACGCACCAAAAACAATCTCTCGGCCGATGTGGACATTCTCGCCGTTTACGTCAAAGGGTCGAATATCGTGTTTCTGCGCTCACACAATCATCACGCGCAAGCAAAAAAGAGGAAAGAGAACAAGAAAGCACTAAAGAAAGAAAGAAGAAGAAGAGAAAAGTAAAAAAAGACAACTGGTGCCTCGCTGAATGCTTTACTAGCCCGTCCGTGATCACAAGTCGACAAAATTACATAAATTCATTCTAAAAAAAAAAGACCAAAGACGGAAAGATGAAAGCACAACTTCGCAACGACTGTTTCTATAATTGACGAAAAAAATAAATTGAATGATCATAACCCAGGGGAAAAAATCGATAAGCGAGGATAGTCGGCTTGCGATCGTCTTACAACTATCAGTACGCTCAATATATTTTGCCCACGTTGATCAAGTAACTTCAAGGACAAGCTAGCTTGGCGTATCCCCGTGAAGAAGGCAGATGCGTTCACTCTCACCCTCTTATTAGAAGGAAGGGCCTTGAGTTTATTGGACATGCCGGTACGCTCATCCTCTAGTGGGAACACGAGGTCATATATCAAGCTTAGTCATCGGGAGCGAGGGCCGGGAAAACTAGCTCTGCAGTCGTGCCCACACGGGGCACGGCAGCGTACATGCTTTGTTGCAATCAGCAAATTTATTTTCTGCACTCCGCATTGGATGCTCACTATTCGCGTTTTCCTTTTTGTCTCGTACGCACAGCATTAACGGATTGAAACACCAATATTTTTGGCTAAGTAATGCCCCTAGTGCTCGCGTTTCCAGCGTCTACACTTTTTTATCCCATCAAGTTTTGACTGGAACACTTACATCCGAGCCAAAACGACATTTAATGGCCAGATATGCAGGTACATGATGTGGTTATCATAAACAATTGTTTGCGGCAGTCAAGATAGTAAAAAAGGAAAAAAAATGACATTGAATTTCAGTGTGTGAGTACCTACACGTTTGTCCTGGCAAAAACGAAGTAGAAGAAATACAGTAAAAAAATAGAAGCGCCCTGTCAAAATGATGGATATTAAACACTGGTTTTAAACATTCAATATGCTTAGATTATTCGATACGCTTTTCCTTTTACTGTCGTGCGTCTCGTCGTTATTCGTCAAGCCATCGGCTGCGTCACTATCGCTGTTTTGCTTCATGCGCATTGGCGCATGCGTCAGAGCCAAGTGCTTGACCGAATAGCCCTATAGTGACTGATGCTTCCCTGAGCTCATCACGTCTGTCCAGTGATAAATGAGTGATGCATAGGCACCATGCCTACACAACTAAACACAGTTTATTCTAGTAACATTGAGTACAAATGTACGTTTTTGCTTCCACCGAGCCGAGCCAGCCACCCTACCATGAAGAAAGTAAATTAACGTTGACTCCCTACAGTAACAAACTTCGTGATGGAATTTGTCGGGGAGGAACAGATGAGAAAGCACACCTTAGTGGTGTTGATGAAAAGGAATAGGGTGTGAGTTGTCTAATGAGACTATCGACAAGAGGTGGAAACCTGATTTCGAAGGAATGAAATTAGGACACCCTCGTATGAGGCCGCGAAATCAAATATCGTATCACAAAACGCATCAGCCCAATTCAGGGTGAGGCCCGACATACCCCGTCTGCGAAGCAATTAGCGCTGGGTCTTGATCCAACGCGTGAAGACGTTTTTTTTTTTTTGGGGGGGGGGGGGGGACATGGAATGTCGCTCGTAATAGACGTATAGACCCGCTATTGATTGCCTCCTGTCGAAAACAAAATGAGCGAAGAGCATGCACAAAAGTGAGCACGTTTCACTATCTCAAGGAATGTGCAACGTGAGGAAGCTAGTTGGCTTCGAATTACCCGCGCCTGCACCCTCTCAAACGCTATAGTAGTTATGCCTTTTCAGCGATGTAAATTACTCGATCATTTACTTTCTGCGGTATGGTATGGTGTGGTATACGTGTAAAAAACTTAATTTGGTCTTGAAGGTCAACCCTGGATTGACGCGGGCAGCTCTACGCGTGCCTTATGGAGAGCCTACAAGTGGTCCACGTACTGTGCAGCCCTTGCTGCTTACCATTCTTGTTTCGTGTCACAGTCGACGAAGACCACAAGTTACTACCAAACTATTACTCTTATTGTCACTTCTATTATTGCAGCGTCCATGTCATTACTCTTATTACAACTGGTTTCAGTTTCCCTCTCCGGGTGCCCAGGTCCATAAGTTTAGTAAATTCTATGCATGCCAAAATTCTCGAACACGTTGGAGGGCAAAGCGTACTGAGGAGTTTTCGCAGCCATGCCAACGAACGGTGGTGTGCTCATGATTTAACGTAGCTTTCCTAAATATATTTACAGCTTTCCGAAAAAAATTGTTGCGATTTTTTTGACGATGAAAATAAAGCGTATTCCGATAACAGTGTGCGCTTTAACAAGGCTTCCGCGTGGAGGTCGAAAAGTTGAAATCGTTACCCTGATTCAATTTGGGACTTGATCTAAAGGTCTTATTTACACCTCTCTGGTCACCTCTGTTTCGCCTCTTTGTCGATATGACTATTTCCAGACGCGATGACAACGACCGCGAAGGCATTACCAACAACAGCAACAACAACAACAGCAACTAATAATAATAATAATAATAATAATAATAATAATAATAATAATAATAATAGCAGCAAATTCACGCCTCAGTGCAGCGGCAAAAGCTCAGGCAGTAATCAAAGAAGTCAACATTATATTAGCAAGTTGCCCCTCTAACTATAGGGAAAGGATGAGCAAAAGAAAGTCAGAACGCTAAGTAGAAAACTTACGTCAAGCACGACAGTGCGACGCAAACGGTTCGACTCGTTGCGTCAGACGTAAAGCTGCTGCGTTCGGTGCCTTATGGCGGAAGGTACGGGGAGAGCTTGCGCAACGGACTGCTTGTTGCTGGAGACCGCTTGCTTATTGATAGCCTATTCGGCTCGGATCGCCGTCTAAGCCACATTTTCCATCCCTCTGCTGAATACTAAGGTTAAAAAAATCAATTAAAGAAAATAACGCAACTCTTTAGACGGTGCGACCGTGAACAGCAGGGCAAAATGAATTCTATACTGGCTAGGCTGTATGTGCTAAGTGTATATACGCGCTACGTGCTCACAGGTATGGCGAGACTGCGGCGCGATCTCCATCGCAGGCCTGGCAGTTTTCCAAGAAAAAACATGATGTTCTAATTCGGGTCAGCTGGGTTAGCCTGGCCTTAAGATTATGGTTAAGTGAAGGCGCGATGATCAGTTTTTGCTAATTTTCATGATGTTCCTTCTTTAGTATTGGAGGAGCAATGATCTCCTGGGTCAGAGGCGTACGAGAGAAGTACCTACCAAGATGCTGTCACTTTACCGCTGTATTATCATAGAATGCAGTAACGGGCGCGGAAGCCCGCGGGAACACGAAATGCACCAGAAGGGCCGAGAAAAAGGTGCTTGTTTGGTGAAGCTAGGCCTCCCCGTTCCTACGTGGGAGCGGCCCGCGACGTTGCTCTACAAGACAAGCGTTTTTCAGGACCCAATAAAGTTTTGTGTGTGTCCGTCTTTAGCACATATATTACGAAAATTTCGTGATCAACCCCTCCTACTCTACACTTTGCGCACAGTCTGGGCGCCATATGGAAGCATGTTGCCGTACGAAAGATTCTCTTGAAAACAGAGCTTAACTCCTACCAATTTCGTCTTTCCTCTCACTAAGTTCAAATGAATGCAGAAGATATTGGCAGAAGATATGAAACCAAGTTCCAATAGTTTCATAGGCAGGTGGTTCACTACTCTTTCTCTCTCACTCTCTAACTTCGGGTTTTTGCATGAAAAAGGAATTTGATATATTGGCGCTCAGCATGTAAAACTACGCAGGTATTCTCGAGCAAGTGGAAGGGTTCACACACTTCACTTGCTGTGATCATCCTTTCTCACGGTTCAACCGAGCGATAATACGCACATCGTTCGCTGGGAAACGTGTCGGGGAATTACCATAAACGTCCCACCGTACAGCTTTTTCACAACTCTTTCTAAGAACTGGAAGCCCCGCTCGTAAACGATACGCAGTCGCTCACGCACGGGTGTGCGTTTGCGTTATGCGCCGATTCTGATTTCATTGCCGTTCTATTCTTATTAAAATTATTATTAATCTTTTCTCATTGTTATCCCTGTTTGGACTTGTATAATAAGTGACAATTAGTTTATGTTACTGTATGTATAGAAATTGTGCCAATTCGTGTATCTATTCCTTTTATGCTCCCCTTACACAATGCCCTGTTGGGTCTGTAAGGTATTTTGAATAAATAAATAAATAAGTAAATAAATAAACGAACGCTTTCTCGACTGCCTATGCCATCCAAAGATTATCGTTCCCTTTTGTGGAAGGCCTCTGTGATCGCCCCGTTGAGGACTATACATGACAGCTTATCCGAGAGGAGGCGCTCTAGCTTCCAAGTGCGCAGGTGCGAACCTGCTGGAGCAGTGCTGGAAACGAAAATCGGGATTCCAATTAGTGCCGTCAGACGATGCTCCATCACAGAGTGTAAGCTTTCTGCGACTAAAGGCAAGGGGAACGGCCTATTGAAGGGTGCGGTGGCGGAGAAGTGAACGTAGTGTCGGGAGCAGCGACGATTCAAAAAAGCAAAAAATAAAAAATGCAGAGAAAAAGAAAACACCAAAAATGCAGTAGAGAGTGACCATCAAGAATGCAATTGAGAGTGACCCTGGGTGGCGCTGCTTTGTACGAAGCCGACGAGATGGCTTGCGGTGAGAGCTGATGCTGCTCGAGTGGCTGGCTTGATTGGTTCCACTAATTACGGCCGTGTATACGAAACGGGGTGTGCGTGCAGGGCATCGCTTCTCGGGAGAACGCTACACCCTGGCACGGCCGCTGTGTGTTCTTTTTTGTTTTATATTCAGCGGCTGTGACCCTGGCATAAAACCCACCCACTGGCTACAAGCGAAGCGATCGACCGCCAGATCGTTATCTCTTATCGCGGAAAGTTATCGTGTACGCCATCACAGTAGCAACGCGAATCATCGCGGTCTGAAAGTGCGCCAAGTTCTGACTGGCTTTCATGTACAGGCAAGAACGCGACGTGCACGCCTCTGACAGGACCAGGAATACGTGAACGGGCGAGTGTTGAAAGGGTATAACGACGGTGATATAGCGCGAGAACAGAACGACGACAAAGAGACGAGAAGGACACGAGCGCTTCTTGTCTCTTTGTCATCGCTCTGTTCTAGCGCCATGACTATCGTCACGTCATACCAACTAGCCCATAACGTCGGCTCGGCATAATTTCCAAGTTGATTATTGTTTAAATCAACCCCATCGGCAACATCAACCCATTCAAACCAAACGTGCATGTATGAAGTAAAAACCCAGCGAGATGTAGGAGAACCGTGCACTGAGCGTAAACTTAACACATTGCCGAAAGCGAGAACACGTGACGTCCTCAAAGGGTCTCTTCAAAGCGGTGTCCAGCTTCAGTGCCAATCGACAGCTCCACCTTTACCACGCCGTTCACCTCGTGCTCTCCTTCTTTCTCGCACTGAATTACATAAAACGGTTGTATGCTGTTTGAGAATGTCAAAGCGATGCAGAGGTACGCGATTTAATTTTTATCCGATATTCATTCGAAATAAAAAATGAAAAATAGTTTGTTTTATTGAATAAAAACGCTAATGCCATGCACGTGATATCTTTTTGCTAATAACGTTGTACTATAAGTCATTAAAGGGGAAACAATATTTCACCGCGAAGCGTCTGCAGCGTGTAAAAGATGCCTGAAACAAAAGAATGCGCTCAGACGTGAGCTTGAGTAGGAAAAAAAACGAACGCTAGATCTGTCGCCCGTTTTTCATCGCTTGTCCATGTGCGCATGCATGCATGCATGGCGCAAGTTCCCTTCGTTAAACATGCATTTCTATGCTAGCCAGTTCAATTTTCTGTGGTCCTAATGATATGCTGATTATTGTATCTCTTCTAAGTGCCTAAATGTCTCAGTTCTACCAGACCCCGCATCGTCCACACCAACACAACACCCCAGGGCACATTGATGACCCGAATATAGCAGCTTCGACGACTACAGTGATGCCCTAGAAGGAAACGCATTAAGGGCTCGTCAATTATGCAATGCCGTCTCTTACCAAGCGGCCCGCCGCGCCCTTTCTAACCATTAACCTTCCCAGAGTGAGGTTAAGCGCTTCTATTCTGCGGTAGCACATCTTGCCTGGACGGAAAAGTGGGCAAAGCACCTCGGTTGTGGATCTGCAGGGAAGAACTGCGGCTGGCTCGAAATATTTATAAACGTCAATGATGGGCAATTTTCTTCATTATGCTCCTGCTTGACGGCTAGGTCATCTGCATATTTTCTAGCAAAGAATGCGGAAGCTTTAAAATGTCAACGATCAATAGTTTCGTGGTCTTCTATACAGTGATTGCGGTTCTACAACGGGCCTGTAGCGAATCGGGCAGCGGCTTCTGTACGGCGAACACTGCATTCAAATCTTAGATTCTACGTGATAACCCAACTAGCCATTCAAGCCTAAGCTTTTGTTCAACTGAAGTACAAATAGCACGCGCCGATCCAGGTGGCAATGGAACAAGGTCGCAGTTTTGATTTCCCGCCGCGGCGGCTAATTAGGATGCGTCGCTAACACTCCTTTGCATTTTGCCTGCACTTTAGGGAAGACCAGGTGGAATAAAATTAACACGGAGCTTCCCTCACCATGCGCACCCTTCGAAACCAATTGAGCATACTTTTGAAACGTTAATTATTCTTATAGTTCCCACTGAGCGACGTTCAGTCAATCAAGAACCCATTATTGTATTCGAACATAAAGCTTCTAATTAGTGAGTCTTAGTTCTAGAACGACGACTGTAACACGAAGCACGAGGTTTAGCACGAGGTTTAAACCATTGACTCGTTCGGTGCCTTACCACAAACTCCAGCGTTTAGCGTCCCCTTAATCTATTCTACGCGCTCTCTTCATTTCACTTTGACTGAGCACTGGCTCTCCATCATCACCCCCCTGTCCGTGGTGCACCTCCCAACATCCTCCTTGGTGCCGGAGCTTTAGTTTATCTTCGTAAGCAGCGGGGCAGGCCGAATAATCGTGGCATAACGAAGGGACGTGGGTCAAACACCTTTTAAGAAGGGGGTGCTGCGGCTTCAGCAACATCACTAGTAGAGAAGGAGGAGGAGGAGAAGAAGCAGGATAAGCAGCTGAATTGAACTATACCCGTCTTGACCCCTTTCACACACCTTGTTCCTCCGAGCAAATATTCCCGTCACCACGCGCACGCAAACACCTAATAAACCGTCTCTCCCCTGCTTCTGCTCAACGCAGAACCTTCGCTCCGGCAAACCAGAGAGGCACAAAGGAAACGCCAGCTCGCTATACACATACAGGTGGTTCGTGCAGTACACAACAAACGCAGTCGCCGCCATAGCTTTCAGCTTCAAACTATCAGGCGACGAAAGGTTGGTGATGATTGTCTTCGACCGGGGCGGCACGTACGTACGCACTATAAAACTTTGGAGGCATCGAAGTTCCGGCCCCACCACCGCTATATCACCGGTCAAGCCATTTTCCCATTAGGCTCGTTTCGAAGGAGCTGGCGCTCGCAAGGATGTAGCAGGTCGTTTGTCAAGAGGGCAAACATTCGCGTTCAACCGTCGCTACACATCACCAACGCCCGGCTGCCGCAGCTTGACGCGGTGTTGGACGTTAACTCTGCTGCACCCCTGCAGGCACTGCGGGCATTTATACACTGGGCGAAGCTATTAGGATGCAGACGAGAAGCACAAAACGAGTTTCCCGCACTGCCTTGCCTCCATGCCTGATTTGAGCGGAAGGCGTCTTCGCCCTACGTGTGGGGCGGAGACAATCGTTTTCTGTTTTGCTTCGTGCGTAAACAACCGCGCCGGAAAGAAGCGTGCCCTCTCGCTAGTCTTCTTCTTTCGCTCATCTTGTCCGCCACTGTTCTTCCGTCTTTCTCGCCCAAACTTGACTGATGGGGCTGTCGCGACCTTCTCTGCATACAGACGGCGGGCCACTGAGATTAACGCGCGGAGACGAATTAAGCGGAACTGACTGACGTGGCGCTCTGCTTCTTTCTGTTGGCGACTTGTTTTCTCTGTTAGTCTTCCCACTCGCACAGATGTTGCACAATGTATGGTTCTCTCGCGCTTCGAGAGGAAGACCTGTCCCACGGGGTGCGGCAACGCGAATACGCTCACGTGTTAGAAAACTTTCGGAACAGACTGCTCACCGTTACTCGTGAGTGTCTTGAGCCGTACACGCCAACAAAATAATACGCAAGTCACAACATTCTTCACGCATGCGTTCTTTTTTTTTCTTTTTTTGCTGTGGGGGTGTTCAGGCTATTAGATGTTTGTTTTCCTAGGCGTCACGCTTGTGTGGTGGGAATCAGTGTGGCCGATAAGAATTGACAGTTATTTTGTACGTACATCGCTCAGAAATCGCGGACATGAAGGCGGCTGCTATACCAAATAACACAAAATAAATGGTGCTGTCATTTCTCCGCAGTTTGAGCATGCCTTGGATTTACCGGCTCCTCGTACTTGCATGAAACATTTTATGAACGACTGTATCGACAAGTGCGTGTAATGATGATTACAACAAAACACCAAGACTGAGTCTCTTACAAACACAACTAGTAGAAAACATATCTTTAAGGGGGCGGCAACGAAAGGATAAATGTGAGTGAAGATCACTAGCACGTCGTCTTTATAACTTCTCTATTTGCCTATTTTTTTAATTTTTACTTTTTGAGACATTTTTACGGCATAAGTATGAATAGGGTAAGAATACCAGGGAAAATTTGATCTCAGAATTATTTCAATCCTGGCCTGTCACTTACACACGTAATAATGACGAGCTGGTGACCCTAATTGCAATCGCTCACTATTGCGTAAGTACCAGAGAATTTGTTGCGTAGCTCGTCGAAACCCAACCCGAATAAACACAAGGACTTAGCACATTGAGCACGAAAAGAGAGAACGGTTGGTGCAGAGCGAGTGATAGAAGAGAAGTCTTCTACCGCCACGTTTCTACGTCGCGTCCGTGTCGCCTCTCATGTATCAAATTTTAAAAAAATCCCGAAAACATTCAAGATCTTCTTTGTAACGCCCGATCTCCACAAACTCTCACTTTCCAGCCAAGGTGAGAGAGAAGCGACGCAGCGTGCAAAGAATCTTGCGAGATGCGCGCGGCAAAAAACAGCACCGAACACGTCCGTGCTGACAACGTGAACACGTGCGATTGGTTTGCACAGCGGCGGCTAACAGGAACGGAAACTTAACACCAGCTATTGAAGCAATCGCTGAACGCATGCATCTTGTCACGCTTACCGCGAAAAACCAGTCCTCGCTTACGAGCCGGCACAGCACGGCGTTTGACTGGCATAGGCTGTTCGCTTAACGCATAGAGCTGCCGGATAACATTACATTGATCCGAACGTCCAGAGTGCCCATCTCTTACTTTTTCTTTACTTTTTGTATTTGATACTTCTGCAGCTCCTCATTGAAGCTCCCACGTAAGGATAGAAGCGAGAAAAATAAGGTGCGTGACTGTTTATCTCTGTGACGATCTCTTCTTCGTAATTCGCATTCGCTTTCCGCGTCGTATTCTTGACACCTCTGCGAATCGACGGGGAAGAACGAGACGCAGGAATAGGCCTCCCCTGGCAACTCGGCGACAGCTCTTGCCCTGTCAGACAAGCAATCTGTACAGGAAGGAAGCTTATATACTTTCGCTACCCCGTTGCTCAGCTGGTGACGTCACCCACCAATCACGTGTTTTTGTTTCTTTCACTGAGTGCGCGGGGGCCTTGTGCGAGCATATTCGCGTGTATAGAACGAAATGAAAAGCAAATAAAAAGGATATCTCGGGAAGTGCCTACACGTAGCGAGTGTCACCGTTCTTGACGCTTCTTAGGAGGCAGACAGAAGGAGAGAGATTCGCTGGGACAAGCAAGGCAACGCCGTTGTCAGCACGCCGATGTATATGAATACTCGCCTACAAGGTCTCGCAGCGCGCAAGCAAAGAAAAAAATAACAGAAAAAAATTGTCAGGTTTTTTTTGTTTTTTAAAGAACATTCTAAGGTAAAAGGTGTTCTTTGACTCTTGTACAGATGAGTAATCATCATCAGCCTAATTACGCCCACTGCAGGATGAAGGCCTCTCCCATGTTTCGCCAGTCAACGCTGTCCTGTGCTTTCTACTGTTACCACATACCCGCAATCTTCCTAATCTCATCTTCCCACTTAATTTTCAGTCTCCCCCTCCTCCACTTGCCTTCTCTGGGAATCCAGTCGGTTACACTTAATGACCAGCGGTTGTCCTGCCTACGGGTTACGTGGCCGACCCATCTCATTTTCCACACATGTCCACATATAAGTAGCCCTCTCTAAGAAAGTTACACATTCCACGACTCTCCTAAAAGAGAGTCAACGTGCCTCTGCAAAGAGAATGCCACGCATACACCGAGTGTCAAAAAAAAGTCCCCCCCCCCCCTCCTTTTTTTTAAGTGAAAGGCAACAGAGCACGTGCATCGTAAAGCCTGTATATTTATTCAACAGCGGCGCGACATTTGGATGTCGAAGGATATTGAGCCGAGTGCCCAGTCTTAATTTTTAATAAACGTCGTAAACGCATTCTCACTCATCTTGTTCCAATACAATGTGTGTATTCTCGCGTCATCTCTATAACAGCATTGCAGCTTTTCATAAAGAAGCGCTGAAACTTGGTTCAGCGGGATGCGACGGGCTGTAGCCGCCTCATTTTCTTTACCGCACTCTACACAAAACCCAGCAGAGCACACAGGAAGAAGCCCTGTGTGTTCCGTCCTCAACGCTATGATTACTCCTACCAGCAACTTCACCAGACAAATTGACACAGGGCCACAACAGGCTCCAACAAGATTTCATCAGGCTGCACCAGCTAAAGCACTCGTCTTACATATAGTGCTACACATAAATGAGTAATGCGTTCGCAAAGCTAGCGCTGTATCTTTACAGCTGTATTTTTAGCCAAACTGTCTGTCTGGAAATGAGATTTGAAGAGGTTTGAACGTTTTTCAACTCACAGGTCCTATCGCTAAATTTAACGAAAGCTTCTCGGGTGCCTTACTGGTACACTTTTGGTTTTTTTTTTTTAACCGCGGACCAAGGTACAAACAAAAGCAATAAAACGGCGCATACGTTATAGAACTAAGCGCTTCTGCAAGAGAACCTTCTGAACGTTTTTTGCGTGGACTATAATGCAATAACCATTTCGGTGAAAGACAACAGTTTGCACGCTCACAAAAATTGCATTGCCTCTCTCATCAAGGTATTTCCTTAAAAGTTAGGAGAGAATGTGATTCAGTGCCATACGTGCACACAGTACAAAGAGCCATCTGTTGCGATTAGCCCTGTTAAGCAGTGGACTGGGAGAAATGGCAGGAAAGCCTTGCAATTGAGAGTGCTGGAGTGAAACGGCATGCAATTATGAATAATGTGCGTGATTCATATCTTTTTGTCAGGTGCAATTTCGCAGCTGAACCACTTATTTGGAAGAATTGCACACCCACTCCATCAAATTAGTGCCGTTCTTGACGCCACGTTCCGAGGCAATTACGCGTGAGCTTCAGTTTTTATCTACTACGAACAACTTTGAAGTTTATTGGGGCAAGGCTTACAGCTTTGAAACTCGCTGTTTTCTCCTTCTGATTTTTTTTTCATGAAGTGATAGTAGTACACGCAAAACCGTGTAAAACCATTAGAGACTTAGAAAACAAAGAACTCTTATTCTTGACCGGATACGTGATTTTTTTTTTACCTAGAGGTTGGTGCTATCTACATTCCAGTTAGTCATGAGTTGTTAGCGACGGTCGAGTACTGAACGGCCCAGCTCTCTGGCCCCACCGGCTAAGGACAGACCTGCCGGACGCCCTGGACGAGGCCGTGGGGTCGCCCCCAAGCACTCTTCTTCCGGACACCATCGACGACCTGGACTAACCACCCTTGGTGCCGTTCACTTCAACATTGTGCGTGGGACGCTCGCCAGGACAGTTCCGGCGTCTCGCCGGTTGCATCTGGCAGCGGCAACGCTCCCGTGTTCTTCATGTGAACCAGTAACGATGGCTGCAGCGGAGCTTAAGATGCAGCCATCACAACCATCATCCGCTCCGAAACGCAGTGCGAAACGCGTGGCTGACTCACAAATGGGAATAGATGATTTGTCTGCTTCAGCCACACCGGCAAGCAAGCGGGAGTGCCCCTCCCCGGCAGCTGTCGCCTCGCCTGGCACCGAGTCTAAGTACAAAGTCGTCGTAAAACCTCGTGAGTGCTTCGATGTATCAAAATTGTCAAATCGCCTCCTTCAGTCAGCCTTCGACACCTGCCTCAACACCACCGCGTTTCAAGGTTTCTCCATTCACCATCCCACCAACAGCGTATCCGTATGGGTGCGTTCGCTAGCAGACGTTGACCGCCTCACCCACCTGCAAACTCTGCCAGTCACAGCTGATTGTACTGTACAGGTGCAAGCGTACTTGAGTTCCGGCTCGGACTTGCGTCGGTATGTGGTCTCTGGGGTTGACCCAGGGGAATCGCCGGAGGGCCTTATCACTGCTTTGACCTGCTCCACACACAAGATTGTAACAGCTCGTTATATGGGCCGTGGACGCACGTGCCTTGTCACTCTCCAAGGGCCTCGAACGCCACCAAGCCGCATTACGTACTATGGATGCATCCTGAAATTTCATGAGTACAAGCCCGGTGTGGTACACTGCTATCGGTGTTTTCGTACCGGTCACATGCGAGATTCTTGTCCCCAACCCGCAGACACCTCCATGGAGTCCGTCGAGACGCGCACGTACAAATGTGGGCTCTGCCAAACGGACGATCATGAAATAACGTCCAAAGATTGTCCAGTTAAACAGAAGGCTCTCAAAGCCCGTCGCCAACGCAAGCGCCGCCAGCGTTCGGTGACACAAGAAGAAAGGGACGCCGACATTCCGACTAGCAACCGGTTTGAACTGTTGTCCCCCTCCGAAGAGGACACACCAGCGTTGGTAGAACCTGAAAATGCTTGCTATGAAGTCCCCACGTACAGCGACGCCGTCAAGCGGGGCAAAAAACGTGTTCAGCAGCCTGCGAATACGCCTAAATTGAGCGTTACGGGTACAGACGATCTGGCGAAGCTTGACCAACAGATACAGCAGCTCCAAATGGAAGTCAAGCGCCTCGCTCAACGCAGAACCCATCTCGCTCGACCCGCTGGACCAACTGCGATGCGCGGTACAGACGTGCCGTACGCTGCTTCTGTGCCTGAATTATCCTGCGCAAGCGCGTCAGCACCAGTCAAGATGACTCCGGCAGAGCTCCTCCACTTTGTTGCCCGGCAACTGCAAGAGCTTTCAAAGGTGGTGCTCGCCAACCTTCCACCGCAATGACCACTCCTTTGAAAGCAACGCGCCACCACTGTGTCCTGCAGTGGAACTGCCGGGGACTTGCAAATAAAGTTGGTGAGCTTCGCTATCGCCTTGCGCTGGGGAAGCTCCCCGCTTGGTGCCTGCTTCTACAAGAAACGAATTCGCTTCCACGCATCCCTGGATTCACTGCGTATGATTCCCCAACCATCCCTGATCGACGCTGCACCAATGCGTTGGGACCTCCAGGCAAGGCTGCAGTGTATGTTGTGACTACATATCCTCAAACGCAGGTTCCCCTGCTGCAGTGGTGTAACCAGTGGCAAGAAGTGGTGGCAGTGCTCGTTAGACTTCCGCGTACTGACGTGATTGTGGTTTCAGTTTACGTGCGTCCGTATAGTGGCAGCGCTCCCCGACTGCGTTTGGGGTGGCTGGCTCACCTGCGTCAAACCTATCCTGGGTGCCCAGTACTAGTTGGGGGAGACTTCAATGCACCTCATCAGTCGTGGGGCTACCCTTCTTCCAGTGCTAGAGGCAACATCGTGCTAGACACATTTACAGACGCGCACTTTGTCCTTCTGAATGCCCCGGCTACTTCTACACGTCGGTGGGATCATCCCTGTGCTCCACCTTATGCGCCCGATCTCTCGTGGTGGTTGGGCATGTGTGACGTTTCGTGGGACCTAGAACCAGACTGCTGGGGGAGTGATCACCATCCGTTGAAAATTGGTTTGGCCGCGTATAACCAGCGCCGCCTCCGACGTCGATGCTACACAACCAACTGGGACTTATTCCGCAATGAACTGAACGACTCGATTGCTGATACATCGTCTGATCCATTGCAGGTGTTAACCAGAGCTGTACAAGCCGCCACGCAGTCAAGCTGGGTAGAGGAGAACCGACCACATCCAAATTTACATCTTCTGCGTCTGTGGGCAGCACGCCGTCGTGCAGAGCTGGCCTTAAACCGAGATCCGGCAGCCGCTGAGCTTCGTGATAACCTCAACAGACTCACCGCTGCGGCGCGTCGCTGCGAGAAGCGTCTCGCCCGCGAACGGTGGATGGACTGGTGTGCGTCACTCGGTCCATCGTCTTCAACCGCCTCAATATGGCGAACGTTCCGGAGTATGGAACTAGGCACCCGTACGCCGGACCCAGCGGCCAGTGCGTGTCTGTCTTCTGGATGCACGCCAAGCCAGTTCGCTCCAGAAATAGTTAAGGCTTTCTTCCCGGCCTACAACCTGGCCCCACCACAATTCGACTGTCCGTGTAACCTGCCTCCGGAGGTTGGCGTGACTCCCAGTCCGTCGGACATCGAAGGCATGCAAGCGCCATACACGATGGCGGAGCTCCAGGCAGCAATTGACCAGGCAAAAGTACGTAAGGCACCAGGACCAGATGGGATCTCCTATGAAGTGTTCAAGAACATGGATGGCCCTGCACTGCAGTGGCTGCTGGACACGCTTAACGCAGTCTGGACGACCGGAGGGCTGCCTGAATCGTGGAAGCATGCCGAAGTTGTGCCGATACCTAAGCCGGGAAAGCACCCGAACAGCCTCTCTAATCTTCGGCCGATTGCTCTAACGTGTACGTTGTGCAAGCTTCTTGAACGCATGTTGGCGTCGCGCATCTCCTGGTGGCTGGAAAAGCACGCCTGGTACCATCCGGCCCAGATTGGCTTTCGACCGCACCTGGGCACGGAAGATGGCCTAGATCATTTGACGTCCATGGTGCTTGTGGGAAGAAGATCAAGCAGCATTCGAACCCTTCTCGCCATGGACGTTCATAAGGCCTACGACAACGTCAGCCACTCTGCGATCAATCACATAATGCAATGGCTTCAACTTCCGCCTCGCGTCTGCAACTTTGTGGAGTCTTTTCTGGCACACCGTACCTTCTGCATCAGAGTAGGCAAGGAACGAACCGGACACTTTGTAATGAAGCGGGGTGTACCGCAGGGCTCGGTTCTAGCCCCGATACTCTTCAATATTGCCCTGTTGCCCCTCGCGTGGCAACTAGCACGCATTCCAGATGCCTTCTTCCTCCTGTATGCCGATGATTTGACTGTGTGGACACTACATCCAGACCTTCAACGCCAGCAGGAGGCACTCCAGAGTGCTCTCGACAAGGCGTCGGACTGGTGTGCGCGCATAGGACTGACACTATCTGCCACGAAGACTGCATTCATGTCTATCACCAACAGACGAGGTCGCCGTCGCCTCCTGCAGACGCCGATATGTTTGAGCCTAAATGGCCATACCCTCACCCCTGTATCCACTATACGTGTGCTCGGGGTCGAATTGGACGCATCTGGCTCTGCGAATGCGTGGGTTCGCTCTGCTCGCCGGAAGAGTGCTAATACCCTCCATCTCATTCGTCGCATCTCTCAAAAGACGGGGGGTGCCTGTTCTCGAATGGCCCGTATCTTGGTGCGATCAATCCTACAACCTCGGCTCGTTTATCAAGCTCAGTTTCAACGACTGACTTTGAGAGACTGGGACTTGCTCGAAACCGCCAACCGAGATTCCATGAGGGCGATTACATGCCTTCCCCGTATGACACCTATCACGACCCTCCAGGCGGAAGCGCAGCTCAACACCATCGACGAAATTGTACACCAGCGTCGAGTCGCTCGCTACCTAAAGAGTCAAGCTGTTCCTGCGGCGGCAGCTCTAGCTCACTACTATGGTTCAACGCTGCCACAGCCTGACGCACCCGTGGCAGAAGTTCCACCATGGCTCAAGGCACAGGCCAGTGACAACCGACCACTGACCCGCCTGCGACAATCCACCCGACAAGCGGCGCAGGAGGGCATCGTCACTACCACCGAGAACTCACTAGCGGTATACGTAGACGCAGCTACCGATAATTGCGTTCTGCACACCAGTCTCGTATGCCCCGCGCAACCTGAAATCCAACATATCTGCTCTTACGTAACAGAGGCACCGTTCCCATCCGTATTAGCGGAGCTCACTGCTATACGGGACGGGTTAACAGTTATGATATCCAAAATGGATTCTTTGTCACACGATAAATTGCTTGTATATACGGACTCCACGCAGGCAGTTCGAGAGCTGCGAAAAGTGACCAGCTCCATCGATATAGCCTCCGATATACACCGACTGATCCACTCATGTGCTTGTCCTGTCCGCGTTCTGTGGACCCGCCGGTCTGCACCGGCTCAAGTGGAAGCAGATGCCGCTTGCCATCCAGCGACTGTTCAACACCCGCTGCCTCTACTTCGTTTGTCCCCGAAGGACAGCTTGCTTGTGCACAAAGAAACCCTCCGGCGCTCCACGCGTGCTCTCATTCCTCCGCGTGGATCTGACCTTCCCGGCGGCTTAACTCGCCGAGAGGAGGTTGCGCTCAGGAGGATTCGTGTGGGCGCCGCCTTGACTCCTGCAATCCGGGCTACATGGACATCTGGTGCACAGCCTCCCCCAACGACGTGCCCATTCTGCGTTGCCCCAGCCACAGAGGCAACGCTTGATCACCTATTGGGAACCTGCCCGGGCCTTCACCAGGCTCGCACTCGCCACCTACGCGGCCTTCACCACCACCCCGGCCGACCACCTGACTTGACGCGCTGGACGCACGGTCCACTGCATCGACAACTCCTGGCCTTCATACAGGAAACAAAACTTTTCCTTTTTATTTAACTGATGCCGTAGGGCATACTAGCGCCAATAAAAAAAAAAAAAAAAAAGAGTACTGAACGCCAACCGGCGCTTGTGGTCAGGGTTTTCTGACGTCAGCTGCGTCTCCTAATGGTCTTCTGAATTTTTCTGTGCTGTTCATTTGGTGAAAGACTGCTTGTGTTTTTAGACATCCTCGCACCGTGTGGTACAGAGTGTTTGCTGTGGTTTCCCAGACAATATTCGCACTTGTTTCTGTGGTGCCCTGTGCGTACAGTGGCGATAAACCTGGTGGTGACAGTTTTGATTTCTGTCTCCCACCTTGAGACTCTTCTGTCCAGTAAGTTGACTTTTTTCTATTGTTTTGACTGTTAACATGAATTTCATGGGATCGAATCCCGGATCAGGCAGTACCGTTCACTAGAGGCAAAATGCGTGTGCTTAGACTTACCTATTGAAGAATCCTACGTGATCGAAATTTTTAGAGCTCTCCATTGCGGCATCCTTCGTAATCCTGTTGTTATTTTGGGACAAAAAATAAGAATAACCACCACCATTAATGATTAACCTTTTCTACTGTTATTCGTGTGTCATACGCCCCGTCGCACCGTGATGCCTCGTGCGTAGGTCTTAAAAGGAACTCCAGCAGGAAACGACCCGCGAGCTACCCGGATTCAGAAATTTCGCCGTCGCGTACACACTGGCCGATTGCATTGAGACCTTACCGGCCGCAACCATGTGTCCCTTCCTGGCAGAGCCCCGAACGGTCCTCGCCAGCGCTGCCCTTCTCTTTTACTTCGTAATAGCGTCGCTTTGGCAGTGGGTGGGCCGCCAACAGTGTACACCCACCACTCTGGTCTCTCGATGGGGGAGACCAAGACACGCGCGCGATCCGAGACCTGCAATCTCGGTCCGAGTCTGTAATCACACCGGTCCCGAGGCTCGTGCGTGGTACCTCCTATAGTGTAGCAAATGGCCGGTATGTACGTATGCGCTAGACTGTCGCATCTGCACAGTACTGTCTTTATGGGATGCATTGCGACCGCTTAGCGTGGACCACCCTTCCCGACTGTTCACGCAGAAAAACAAAAAAACCGAAGAAACGGAAACAAGAAGGAGGCCTGATGCAAAGACACGATGATGCAAGTTTTTTTTCCTAGAACGTGCGTCAAGTGCTGGGGACTCCAGACGCAGCACGTTTCTTTTGTTTCCTTCGCGAAAAGCTGACTCGGATCTGAAAACGCAGGCTTTGCTTCATTAACGTCCGTCGCAAGGTTCCGCGTGCTAGTGCACGGCTCTCGCTCGAGTATATCTTACACGGTCACATGAACGAACCAAAGACTTGCGAAGCAATGATCGCGGTGAAGTCAGTCTCCTGCATTACTTTGTTGTCGCGACTGCCGCTTCATTAACCGTACAGATTACCAACGAGTCTCTTCTTAAGTAAATTGTTGCACTACCATTAGCAATACGGGACAGAAGAGTAACTATTAACCTACCGCTTTTCAAGAGGGCACTTACGTCGAGAAAATGGCTTTTTGTGTTTGCGCGCAGTTCCAATCAAAATGTGGAAGTCCATGCTGCTTAGGAATGACCCTAGTTTTTTTCTATATATGCTAAACCTCAAAAATAAGTGCCAGGTGGTGTTCACATTGGCCTTCTTAGGCGCCACTTGTTCCACCTTATCGTTTTTTGGTGTTTCACTAGGCAGAGATCAGCTCAATGTTTCGAAAGTAAGTAACCGGTAGACATCTTTTTACGGCTCCTTCTACGGAAAAGATGGAACATCTTTCTTTTGGAGCTTGTGCAGCAAACGGCGTTCTTCATTTACATAGCAATGATGCACCGATCCGAGAAGAAAGGCTGTCACCGATTCGTCATTTGCTGCCACAAGGTTCATTCGAGCCCAATGAAGAAGAAGCCGGCGTAGACGTCTCTAGCAATAACTGGGAGGGTCTGGACCAATACGTAACTTTGCTGCAAAGTCAAAGGATACACACAACGCGAAGCCCGTAGCTACGGCATGCAGAAACGATCAAGGAGAGCCTACGTCGGAGACCACCGTAACCGTTCTTTCCCTCTCTCTCTTCTCTAAACGTAACCAGCGTTGTGGAGAGGTGTGGTTTGTCGTGCAAACATTCAGCGGCGCGCCGCGGAGGCCAAGTCGCACTTTTTCGGCGGTTGCCCTCCGGAAGCACTCATCATCGTCGTCGATACCGCGACCTGACGTGGGCTCTATAAAGAGAGGAGCACCGTGGCCAATCTCTCCCCTAGCGGCGAAGTCCTTTTTTTTTTTGGCCTGAAAAAAAAAAAAAAATCTGTGCCTTCCGCTCATAGTTCTTTATCCTCTCTTTCTCTCCGTAAGTTTACATTATAGGTAGTTCATTTTCTTGTCTTTTTTTGCTTGTTTTCCGGCCCGCACTGCCGATCCTGTTTCTTGTGTTTGCACTGCGGGAAGGCGTCCGCGAGTAGCACACTCAGCGCGATTCGCATCGTGCTTCGATGAGTGCAGCCTCCTCGCCGTTCAACCTCAGCGGAGGGCATTGTACCCGCACTTTCGGTATCACGAGGTCACCGCTTCGTCCGAGCGAACAGCCGCGGTGAATGGCGCGCCAAGTACGAATACACGTACACTGAAAAGCGCGAAAAGAGCAGCAGTTTTCTGGAAATCGCTGTGCGATTGAGTGAGTAAACATCGCATGGCTAACCATGCCACTTGTGCCTTGAGATGGCGGCCCCCTCATCTTGGGTAGTTGAGGGTGTGTGCTGATAGCCAAGGCATGTTCTACTGTAGCTGATCCTTGTAGCTGGTCCTCGTATAGCTGGTCTTTGTAGCTCGTCCCTTAACTGGCTCCCGCAACTCGTATACGTGCAGCTGGTTCTTGTAGATGGTAAGCTGGGACTTACACTGGTCTTCTGTCGATGTATGGCCTCTCCATATACTAATGAAGCTGGATCAGGCAAAAAATAATTTATTGATCCAACTGGTACATATAAGGACAATCTCCAAAATACTTTAATTAGGCGTCGAGACAATGCTTGCAGGCAGATTTCCACGCTGCAAAGGATTCCTGCGAGTCGGATGCCGTTATACTTTTCATAATCTCTATGACAACCCCTCAGACGGTGGGAACGTCGTCGAAACGGTGACCTTTTTCAAATCTATTCTTGGGCATCACGGAACAGGAAGGAGTCTGTCGGACTCTCATCAGGCTTGACGCAGCCCCGCTAGACCGCTGATGTGAGCCCTGCAATTTTCATACTGTCTTAGTCTCTTTGCAGCACGCTTTCAGACTCGGTGTGCTTGTGTTACGGACGAGCCTTGCATGTGGAGAACATTACCGCTAGTGTGAAGGTTGGCGCGCGATACAAGCGGTCTTCAAAACCAGCGATGACGTGATAATACACGACAAAGAAGAATCGGCCTTCTCCGAAACTGCACGCAGTGACAACAGCACGCTTAAGAGGACGACCCCACCGGATTAAGGAAAAAGGAGGGGGGTTAACTCAAGGACATGAAAAGGTTGCGCGATAGCCACAGTCGTGTGAGCTTGGAGGAGAAGAAAGAAGAACGCTTATTTTCAGTTACTTGAGGAAAACCTTCGGCTTTGCGGTGACGGATTACCCTGGCTCAGGGCTAGCCACAATACGACGTAGGCGCAACACAAATTAGCGCTCATTCATTCTAGCGCGCTTCCTTGGCACGGGTTTCTTGCCTCTCGCCCTTCAGAGCTGGACGCAACGATTCGTCCGGTAGTTTTTATTTCGCGGCAGGTGCAGCAGCCATGTGCGCATCTTACGTGTCGCCGCTCCTTCGTATATTTGCGCCCTTCCTTTTTTTTACACAATAATCGCCATTCGTTTGCATGTCGCAGCTAGCATTTCTTTTATTATTCACTTCGCTTCCTGCTACGAAATTTCCTTCGCAGATGTGCGTGCCAGCTACGGATAAAACAAAAGGCGTGTCATAGATGCAAAATTTACAACCCTATACGTGCTGTAGTAACCGTGTAACTTTCGCACTTATCGGAGACACGGTGTTACATCTCCTATGACGTCAGAGCAGGCGTCAAGCAGGTGACTTTCATAGTATGCGTGCTAATACGGGACGTCCCAGCAGGTGCTGCAGGAACGATAAATTTACATCCACTCGCCTTTTAATGCCCCTAGAAGGATACCGTATGTATTAGCCATTAACTGTGGTGAGACTGCCGAAGTTTGCCACGGCAAAAGGAAAGTTGTATGATCTCCCAGTTTCAAAGTGGTCCCTTTGTCAACGGTTTATCGAGGGGAACGCCGATCAGAGTAGATAATTCAATCATAACCGGTGTTTTCAACACAACCTGATCGGTGCATATTGCTTACAAATGACATGCGCGATAAAGGCACACTGCGAAGTGCTAAAGCTCCCAAGCGTAGTTACCATACAAAGAAAGTATGTAGTTTCTAACAAAGTGCATGAAGAAAGTCACACATAGACCTCTTCGTGACAATACCGAATTTTATTGCGCGTCATTCGAAGACTTACAGCTGACTAGATGGAGTTCTTTTTTCTCCATCTCATATCTTATTCCCTTTCCCCGATCTCACGTGTAGGGTAGCCAACCAAACATAGCTTGCTTAACCTCTCTGCCTTTCTTTTTCGTCCCTCTCTCTTTTTCTATACACTGCTCGGCGTGGCGGCGGGTCCAGTAGTGACACCAAGCGTCAATGTCCTTTTTTTTCCCTCGCTCTTCCTGATTACTGGGTCATACTGCATACAGGCTCCACGATTTGCAACGTTCCCGAAAGACGCCAGTGGTTTCTATCCTTACGAGGCACAACGAATAACAATCCGCGAAGCAAGCATGCATTCCCTACGCGAGAGACTACAGCATTTGTGCTATACGCACAATCTTCACGACGTGCATGTAGCACTCGTTCCTTCTTCGCGTGCACGCGAGTGTGTGTGTGTGTGTGAGAACGTGTGTCCCTGGACATTCTGGGACGGGGCCAAAGGATGAGTCGCGCTTTCGTTGTTTTTTTTTTTTTTTGGCGGATCTCAATTTCTCTCACTCTCGGAAGCCTATATCTCTTAGCCAGAGCTGCGACAACGCGACACGAACAGGAAGCATCTGCGCCACAGCGACGTCGTTGCACGGCGCGCGTGAGAGAAGGCTATAAGGAGCGAAAAAATGCGGCACGATGAGTACTAAGCATTTGTATGCCGAGCGAGATGCGTACACGCATGACAACGGATGCGTGCGAATGCGTGAAAGTGGTCGTTATGTTGACGAACGAGTGACAGGGTAAGGAGTGTTCGTAAAGAGCTTTACCAACGTTTCCAGGGTGGGAAGGTGCACTTACGTGAGCGACACGATAGTCAGCTACGAGAGAGAGAGCAAACAAATTTAAGACGTGTTCGCACCATCTACCGAACCTTTCGTCGAGAACGCCTGCGTGATGTGTGTGGGTGGACAGCCGGACGTCAGAGTTAACCGGAACCACGTGGGTGTTCAGTGTATCGAATTTACCTTAGGGTGATTTGTAAGTGGCATACTGGAAGTTGATTTGATGCAATCCAAAAGTATGTCTTTAGTGCTTTCTTTCAGGAAGAGTAAAAAAAAAAGGAAAGTTTGGTTAAGTGTAGCGGCCACTACAGGCAAAACAGCGTTCAGAGAAACTGATAAAGAGCTCTCGGGCGATTCGCAATCGTATATGGAGGCTTAATCTCGCCAGTGAATACGAAGATATCTCAGTGACAGTGAATGAAATACACTATGTTTTTGTATTCGTATGTGAATTAGACTTCAAAGCTTTGTTGAATCTATTTAGCTGCCTCTCGACGAGGATGGGTTTTTGATCTCGATAACAAATGAACGGAAAAACACCAGGCTATGCATTCTGACGGCATACCAACTATTCCAAGAAGGAAGCGAGGAATACAAAAGGCACAATACAGTGATTTTAACCAGGCTGTCAGGTTGGCTACCCTACACTGTCTATTCCAGTTTCTTTTTCCCCATAGGGGTTCATTGCCTATTCACAAACGCGTTCGGAGAGCTCTCAATCCCTTCCCACGTGGCTTTACTGAGACGTTTCTTTTCTGCCCACGTCACTTCGGTGTTGCCGCTAGACGAGTAAACAAGAGCGAGTATGTTGTCGTGGCAAATGCTGCACAGTTTCAGTGACGCTGCGGGGACACGCCGTTGTAGCACAGTTGTTTCGAGCTCGTTGCCCATGGGAGCGTGCGCGAGACGTCATCATTCAGTTCTGCGCGGCACGGGTACAGTGCCTCGCCGTATTCGCCGTGTATCGTCGATCGTGCCCAGCGGATTCGAGACACAGCGGGTGGTGGCGTGTTGGCCACGCGCCGATCGACGCCGCCGCCGCGAACGCTGCTCGGCGCGCCCCGCTGCGATGCGAGTAGGGTGGTGCCTCGATGCACGCGCCTCCGAGCGGAGGAGCGAGCATCGAGCCACTCTAGCGCGTGTACGCCGGGGTGCGCGCACTGTCTCGAGTACACACACTCGCGTGAGTTTGCGAATGCCTGCGGCGTGTTATGAAAGAGATGTGTGTGAAAAAAGGTAGACAGCGTGCCTCGTACTGATAATATCACGCTGTTTGTTTTTGCAATTTTTCTTTAGGAGATCCACGCACTGCTGTAGACCAACGAGCCTAGAAAGCCACATTGATGTTTTAAGCCTCGTTAGCGGTGATGATTTCCTGTTTGTCTCTACTAACGACGCAGCCAGAGAGCTCAAGTACATTGGAGAAGTTCGGTCCCGTTTGAATATTTTATGGCTGCGCGAACACATATGAGAAATAGTACGTCAATGAACCTCGGAACTGAATGCAGGATACTACAGGTTCACAAACACACGCACATACACACAAGCAAACAACACCCACATACACTTGCGTGACGAAGTGCCAAGACCAGCTATAAGCGTTGCTTGGTTACATGACAATGACAAGAAATACGAAAAAGGATTTCTTTATTTCATACAAAAGTAGTTACACACACACACACACACACACACACACACACACACACACACACACACACATATATATATATATATATATATATATATATATATATATATATATATATATATATATATATATATATATATATATATATATATATATATATATATATATATATATATCAAGAGAGAGACAAAGTTAGCGGGGAAGGCTTCTTGCTTTCCTATTTCTGTCAGGTGACGTCAACTTGGTACGCCTGCATGCTCAAGTGTATCGTCACGTTACTCCCATTATCGATTATCGCGCCTGGAATTCTTCGCGGGACATACGTATGCAGCTTGGGTTGTTTCATGAGTCAGCAGGCAAGATCAATAAGGCGATTGCCACATCGCACTTTGCCAGTTGCATATAATGGCGCCTTGCGAGTATATCACAAAGTCGCGGCTGAGCACGGAGAAATTAAAAGAGGTCACGCTGCGCGCTGTAAGGAAAATGGCGTTTCGAATATTTTTTTCTCGATTTTGCTTTTCACGGATGACACAGGTTCACCGGTTGGCAAACCTCTCACCGGTGAGTGTCGAAAGAAAGTGGCCCGCGGCCATAATGTAAGGTCGAGGGCTCTACCCGTTCGAAGCGCTGGTCAATTCGCAAATCGACGTGCTTCCCGCACATTGCGGCGGCAGCTACCACGCGAAACAGGAGGATGGTGGTAGCTGTGGTACGCGAGCCAATTAAGGCGAAATAAAGGATGCGTGATGCCGTACTATTCACGACCAGGGTAGCACGGGCATGACGCATTCAACCCTGCGTGCCAAGACGCAGCTTTTTTGCCGCGAAGCTTTATTGGTCAATTTTCCTTTTTTTTTGTTTCCCAGCTTAATCGGACTAAAGAAGACTTGCGTAAAACATTAGGCCACGAAGGCAAAAAAAAAAAAAAGCTTTACAAGGAGCCGTACACGCAAAGCGAGACGGAGGAAAGAAATCGTTCCATGCCACATTCATTCCCGGAGGCGGCAATGAGAATTCGCGGAACGAGCCGAGTGCGAGAAAGTGCGCGTCTGCGCGGAGGTCTGGGAGCCTGCCGACAAGGCGCAATGTATAATTACAGAAAGAAAACTGTCGGGGCTGTCTACGGCGCGCCGTGTAAGTTCCGTCCGCCAAAGGCAAGGACGATGATTCAACGAAAACGACAAGCAAGGTGATGAAACGGACGCCGAGTCTGTTGCTGCCGTGCAAAACTCATTTTGTGCTTACTGCTTGTCTCTTTAGACTCCTCGAATGATGTATATTCTCGGAATTTTTTTTTTACTGGTGCATCACATTTTTTTACCCCTGGGTGTTTCCTCGAGATTTCCGCGGTGAGAAGACTAGCATACACTTCGACAATTTCTATAGGAACGAGCTATCGAAGTTCGACATTAGTAGGTGACACGAAGGCAAGCAACCGATCGCAAGTTTGACATTCGCCAGATTTCTTTGAATTAAAGTAAGAAGGAAGAAAAGCAGGCAATCCTTGTTGCTTCATTCGTACCTTCTGATTTTTTAACCAATTTTTTATTTTATTTTGGGGAAGTCATCCCGCCGTCTAAATGGGAGGGTGCTATTGCAAGCTCCGGACTTGAACAACAGCTATGGGCAGTTCATCGGGCCCGCGACGCAGCAGAGAGACTTGGTCTATCTGTTCCGACGCGGGAGCGGCCCTCAACGTGCTAAAACACGCTCCGAAGGACCAAATGAAGTTCATCTATTCATCCATCATTCCAGTAGTTTAGAAATTTCCGATCAGACAAGAATGCAATTCAAGAACACCGAGTTCCACGATGGTAAACAAATTTCCGGTCATCGTCTCTGTAATATATCACGTTTATAATATCAGCTGATTTCTCTACCTCATTCGTGTTGTTGGTTAAAACGAACGAGGCGCACAAAACCAGGATCTTAGCATTTATGAACTTGTTACTGCACATATTATTTTTACTAATGCTGAGAGGACACTAAATGTGAGGAAATTGTGTACTCGTGTACAACCTTGCTTCTGTAGTACCGTACAGCTATTGTGGTTTGCGGAACGAAATTTGCGCATTTTAACCTCTGCCGGGACGTTTTTTTGTTGACGCTTTGCCAAGAATCATTAGTACACCGAATTTTCAAAAGCAAAAAACACTAAATCTCTAAGTGCCTCTACGAATCGCTACTCTTACAAGGTCGAATCATGAAATGGAAAATTCCTCCTTGCAATGAATGTTGTTTAACGCTTCAAAAAACAAAACAAAAAACGAATGAGAGTACACAAATCAAAGTCAGTTCGAACAATCTCAGAAAGAGAACATTGCCAGTTGGCAAAAACCCGCAAGCAGGCTTTTTCACGCAACTCAGGCGCCAGATTTTGCACTGAAAGAAAAAAAAAGAGCGAAGAGAAAAACCAAATTTGTCTCACATATCCAAGTTATGGTTGACCAGTGATTCATGCGAATGAGTTTTGCGATATCAGTCTCGACTGTGTCTCGACGCACGCTTTTTAGCCAGGCATAAAGGTTGTGTGGAGAAGCATGCTTCTTGAAACTTTGCAGCACAGATTTTTTATTAATAAATGGAAATGCATCAAAACACTGTGTGTTCGAAAGAAAAGTAACTGCAACAAGAAAACAGTCAAGCTTATTTATTCCTTAAAAAGAATTTACATGAGTACTTTTCAATGAAGACAGTTTCTCTTGCAACAGCAGGTAGCGAGCATTAGTTAACGTTCACCATTTTTTAGCCTACACGAGATAAGCTTAGATAACGATGACCAACACTTACAGTGTGCTAGCAACTCGACTAGCCGAATTTGGTCAGAAAAAAATTAATATGGGTAATTATAGAACGTGCAAAATGGACGAAGGAATACTCAACACGCATTGGGACACGGACGTAATGTACTACTCTTGGCGAAAGGAAGCCTAAAACGTTCGCAACCCCACTGCGTTTCTTACGCGCCCCAATCTTTCATTCATTGCACACGGATGCGCAATCGAGGATGCGTAGAAGCCAGAAATTCCTGTGTGTACACGGCATACACTGCCCCTGGCAGCAGGCATGCGTCACGACGGGAACGTCGTGAGCCACGGGCCTTTTTTTCTACACAAGCCTTGCACGTCCGGCACGCGCGCCGTAGGCGCAGACGTCACGAGTGACGCAGCCCGTCTGGCCAGCGGTCATTGGTGGCGTCCGTAGCTGGAAGGCCGAAGAAACGAAAGACGCGCCGGCCGCCCCAAGGACGCGTCCTTGGAGTGACTATCGCGCTCCCGCTCGTGCCTCAGCTTCCGATCCGCCGCCGCTGCCCGCAGTGCGCGCACCCCACAGTTCCGCCGCGCGAATCGCCCCGTCAGGGCGGTTCACATACTCGCTGCGCAGCGGCGTTGAATTCGCGGAAGCAGATTGGCCGCGAATGCCGCGAAACGAACGTGTTGGAAAAGTGAAGCGCGCTCCCTCTTTGAACAACTCTTGTACAGCTACATGAGCAGAGTTCTGGTATCTTGTGTCAAAAAATAAAAAGAAATACTCTAAGCTTTACAGAGGTTCTAAAAGAGAAAGAGAAAAGAAACAAAGTCAAAAGAAAACTGCGAGTTCAGACATGCGACATCGTATTCGCAGTGGAAACCAGAAAAAAAAAAAGCTGAAAACGCTATATGAACGGAAGACTGAGAATGAGGCCCACCGTATCCACTCGTAGCTCTCACAACAGTATTATCTTCCATCTTAAATGGTGATACCAAAAACCACTTGCAATTTACATGCACTGAATTCCACTCTCTCTGAGGTTCAGCCAGAATCAGTGCGTGCAAAGCACGGCACAGCGACGCCTGGCAGTATCAGAATGATTAGTAGTCAAAGAGGTGATAGTAAGGTTGCACAGGAACAGAAAGAGCGAGCAATTAAAAGGTAGGAGCGTATTTCAAAACAGTACATCCGGAATGAGATTGCCCCGTAAACGGTGAGTCCGCTTTTCTCGGAGCAATCCGTACACTTTAGACAGGATTTGCGTTTCTCCACGTCCCAAACAGCTAGAGCACTGGCTACATAGGTGACGTCATAGCGAAAATATCTTGGAAAGTCCTGTGCGCTTTACTTACTTCGGTGTCTGATTGCCGCTCACATAACCAACAGTCCAACCAGGTATACGTGTCTCATTAACTTCAAAGAATCTTCACTCAGTTGTCGCACTGGTTGCTTAACGCTTCAAACACCAATTACATGCCATCAATCAACATGCGTAGCAACCTACCTGGGTGCCATAGAGCGTCGCGTTGTTATCGAAATCGCAGCGATTTTCAGCAGGTTCCTTGACTTATCGCAAACGCCACGATTATGCGTAAATGCATCATTAACATACGACAACTCTCAGGCATGCACCCAGTGGCGTCACACATAATCTTGCACGGGTATACCTGCTCTGAAGTTATCCGTGTACGTAGTGTGGCGGTGCCGCAGAAACTATCAGGATCGCGTGGCTGAGTCAGCACGACCGGCTTTACCGGAGTCGTGGTCGAAGAGCATGCAGAATCAGCAGGATTACCTCATCGTGGGACTGACCACGACACGTTCGCTGCGAAGTTTCGTCTTGTGACGTACCCAGCACCTACACCAAAATGTGGCGAATATATTTCCGAGATATTTAGAGTGGGAGAGAGAGAGAAATAGAGAGGAAAGGCAGGGAGTGGGAAATACTTAAACAGTCAAGGTGGCGATTGTTGTTGACCTGCAACCGTCCTCCTACTCTTCTTGCCTCACTTAGACATTGCAACAATATGTTGCGACACTGCAACAATATGTATAATAATCTGGCTATATTCTAGATCTCCTTTTGCTTGTGATGCGCACATGTCGTCACAGAATAGGTGTTTGATTGGTTAATATGCTGCAACTGGTGTTATGTAAGATGGCGTTGTTATAGACTAATACTACACCTTAAAAATTTCAGTCAGTTTCTCAAGCGGTTGCCAAAGTGTGAACTTAAGTAACAAAAATTAAATGTTCACTGTTGTAGACGTCAACCATAGCTAAACTAATTATCCCAACCCTTCTAAGATAAACCTTTGTTTCGTACCCCGGACTTTCTGCCTCTTCACTGATAGAGAGAAGAGGGAAAAAATGGGGCGGAAAAAACGGCTCAATCAAAAGTACTCCAACCTATGTGGAGAAGAAAAGGAAAGGGGGGGAATACGAAAGAAAGACACCGTCGTAGGGTGGTGATAGTTTTCGGCACAGCGCATTCACTGAATTATCTTCAACGAGTATCGGAAGGCGAAACGATCTCGCAAGAGCCGTGGCGTTTAAAGCATATACACGGCTACACGCCCGACGCGTCCTCAAGCGCGAAGCAGGTGTCTCCGCAAAGGGCTTTCCCACATTTCTCTTCTTCGTTTTAAACGGAGGCAAAGGGAACGCTGGAACGGATGACACCATCGCATTTTCTCCCCTCCCCTCGTCTTTTAACCCAGCGGCAAAACAAAGGCGCCGGGGTGAAGGCGACGCGTGCTCGACCTTCAAGGACGCGTCGAGGCGATGCAATTATGCCTCCGGCGGCGACGGGGCTTCCTGCATCCAAAATACACGCGCGAGGCGGCAGCAGCAAACGCGTCGTTTTTTAAGCGCGCTCGAGCACGGTAAAGTGAAGTAACGCCGCGCCGAATATGCCCCACTGAAATGAACATCTATTGTGAAGCGGGGGCGGAGGGGGGGCGTGGGGTGCTACAAATGGAAAGAAAGATAAGGGGCGAACGTTTTCATGCCGGAGCTGCGTCGTTAACTCTTGCGCTTTTCATAGCCAAGTGAGTCACGAGAGAGTCGGCTGATTCATGGAGTAACTTACAATACATCGGGACTTGCTTAGAGGTTTACGAGCTTCCAACACCAAGCCTTTCAACTTGTTTAGCTATATAGTGTAGTAATCAAGCAGTAAGCTCAAGACGTCTGCCGAGTTGGAATGATCAATATGTACTTTCCATCAAGGAATGCAAGCTTGCTGGTCTGTCTTGTTCTGACTAAAGGGCCGTAGCAGGACTTACTAAGTGAACCTTGCGCAAAACGACCTTTCTTGCACTTTCCTTCAGATGTACCATATCGTTTATGAAAGAAGACATCGAAGCTCTTTTGAGGCAAATACTGTTCTCTACATGACACCTTTGAAATATGTAAGCTGTAGCAAGGAAGCTTTGCCGTGGCACATTTGGTCCCGTTGAACACTCTCATGGAAAGCGATTGTGTGTCTAGCTTAAATACAAATTTTTGAGACCTATTTCAATTTTCTAATTATTAGTACAACTGGACCTTAACATGATCAATTAGGTCGCCGATAACAATATGCATGATCGAAGTATATTGTTGGAATGGGATGGTCTGAAAGTGTAACAACATTTTCCGTCTTAATGAATATGATGCCCCTAGTCAGAACATTTGCTACAAGACACCCCTTGTTCGACGAATTTCCTGTCATTAGAGCATATACCTTCCCTGAATTGTCTTTTCTTTATTTTTATTGCCACTGGCACATAAAAGCGCGGACGTCTCTAGCTCAGAAATGAGATGCAGCCTCGCAGTCTTTGCTTTACCCGACCCGAAAGTCCAAGTTCTGACAGAGCGATGCCACATCATAATGAGTGACAAACCCCGAAAGCCTCGGTCTGCTAACCTTGACCCAAAACTCTCTCAAACCAACTAGTCTCTCAAACCAACTCGAGCATTGCCTCTGCAATAAACGGCCTTTCTTGAAAGGCTCAATCGAGCCATCGTCATAAATGGTCGGCCGTGCGAGGCGACGAAGGACAACCCTTTAGATAACAGTTAACAAACCGTTGCCACCTCAGCGCGATCAATGCTGTAGATATGCACAGACAAAGCGCATTCAACGCTTTCCGGGGAATCGCTAGATTCTATCTATATGGCGCCCCGAGAGAGCGCATATGCGCGTGATGGCACCCTCTCGGCCACAGCGATGAACCGCGCGAAAACCTGTTTGTGCGAGCCGGGCTGTTTATATGCCGCACTTACCATGACACTGGAGGACAGCCAAGGGAAGGGGACACTTAATGCGGCGACGATAGACTGTATGGGGGAGGGGTGGAACGCGTCCGCCCAACGCATGTCGTCGTCTTGGTCGGGGCAATTACGTAATTGCCGGAGAGAGCTCACCCGCCGAGTTGTCTCCTCTGTACATTTTTATTTCTGTTCTGAGTACATTATACTTGTTCGTTCCTTCTCGTTTCTCGCTCCATACTTACCTCTCTCGTTCTGTTATTCCTGCTTTGGGCTGCGCAACGAACTTCGTCAGAACGCGGCATTAATCATCGTCTCATTTCAATTCTGGTTCGATGAGATCGGAGATAGGCGCTGGACAGATGGACGGCGCCTTTCTGGCGGCGGCGAATCGGTTGATTTCGTCAGCTGTCTGGGGGCGATGATGGCGGAGTCGAAGCACGCGATGAAAGTGAGCGGCTGCCAGCTCGCAAGATGCGTATTCGTTTGCAGCTACACGAGATGTGCGAGTTGTCTGTCCATCTCGGAATTTCGGTTTCCGCATTTTCTGTTTTCGCAACCAGACGAAGGTCTCCTTGGCACCACAATATTCTTTTTTTCGTTCACTCCGTGTGTTTTATTTTATCTTTTTCTTTATTGAAGTTTTTTTTTTTCGATTCGCATTCTCATCACGGTCGCTGTTGAAAACGAGCAACGTTTTTTTTTTCCTCCGCGTTCTCACTTCCTCACTCCACGTGCGTTTAGCTCGAGGAAATAATGTTTAATCGTGGAGGCGAGTTGGGACACCCGGGTAATGGATGTCTCAGTTGTCGTGTTTAATGTTACGGAACGAAGTTTCAAAACCGATACGCAAGAGCGATTGTGGCAATGTGTCGTATATATGTACAATGTATAGTTGAGAAGTGTATGCGGCCTAGCGCTGAGAATGTCTTCCGTCTTTACAAGGCTGTATCCAAATGCACAAATGTTTTATTTTCGCAAGAACGCTTTGTCATTGGGATGCTGCACTTGGCAAGTGTTTTGTGTTCACTTGTCGTGATAGGAGGTGCGAAATGTGTAAAGTCTTTATATGGTCGATATAATTTTGTGCGCTCATTCTTGTCGTTTGGAACCCTTAATTTTGTTTTATATTATACAAAAAGACATATTTTTCTTCATCTCAATTTCGAAGGCATGATTGATTGATTGATATGTGGGGTTTAACGTCCCAAAACCACTCTATGATTATGAGAGACGCCGTAGTGGAGGGCTCCGGAAATTTAGACCACCTGGGGTTCTTTAAAATTTCGAAGGCAGTTAAAACAAGGCACTGACCACGATAAAAGCAAATAAAAGCAAGATGTTGTGGCCCCCATAGGGTAGCCTTGTTCACCAATCTGCAATCTATAGAACATAGGCCTTAAAACTATATTATTAGAATTAGTACGTTGGGCGCAACACGATTAGTATGGCCCTACAAGGATTTGATGAGCTCACAAGGATAAATGTAAAGAGAGGAGAAAAGCGAGAGAGAGAATTCTGAATTAAAATGGTAGAACCAGTGTACACTGTACATTCAGGCGTTTATAATGATGCATTCCTGTATTTCCGCATTGCAGCAGCCAACATGTATGATGATGACTTGTCGCTAGCTATTTCTTGTCGTCTAATGCATAAACGCACACGTACACTTAAAGTTACGAGTGTTGTTAATCACTACATTAGCACACGCTTTCTGAAGAGGTGACTCTAGAAAAGTGCCACTTAGTGTCCCCCTGATAAGAGCAATCACATTTCGGCCTGGCAAGCCGAGACAAAAGCAACCCACCTGGCAAAGACCGTAACGAAATAGAGCAAAACCTAGGAGTTTCGTTAAGTGAGTGGTTGGACCAGGTCTGCAGGTAACCCCCCCCCCCCCCCCCTTACTCTCCTTCCCTTGCCCGCACTTCCTCGGTTTTTTTTCTATGTTCTTTTTCGCCACGTCTCTGTTTTCTCTTTCTTCGAAGAGGTCATCCACACCGTCCGTTTGGCCGTCGACGCATGCGTCCAGTTTCCGTACGCCGCCCATTCGGTCGTCCCGAGCTACGCGCGTCGGACTCAGTCGTCTCCGGCGCCTCTCCGGGCGAGGAGAGACTCGTACACAAACGGCCATCAGTGGTGCATGCGAACCGCTCGTCAGGAAACAATTTCTTAAGTCCTTCAAGCAGAGAGAGAAACGAAAAAAAAAAGAGCTCCACCGGTAGGACCCGCCCGAGATAAACAAAAAAAAAGTGAAAGTGCCGCGGGTCTAGTGTGATTGCGCGATCCCTGCGCGGACGTCCCAAAAAAGTAACAATGATAACCTAGCCTCTCTTGCGTCTTTGCTCTGTTTTTTAGACGTCCTTCTCGTCTACGGCAAGCGGGATGCAGCCTCGCGAAATGAGGAGGAACGGTACACGCTCTTCTTGCCTGTTGTTTCTGTAGCTGCAGCGTCGTTGTCTTAGGTTGATGCTCTCATCCCCCTCGCGGCGTCAACTTGATACGTGCGATTCTTCACGTTGTGTGCCTCATTGTTCGGAGGATGCGGGCTCGGAAAAGTAAGCGTGAATGAAAATTCCAGGGCCGGGTTAGGTGCGGCCAGGCTGTTCTACCCGTTTTCGGGCTTGCGCTGCACTTTTATTACACTTTTGCGCAATCTGAAGTAACGAGCCCAACGATGCGTTTCCGTAGGTTAAGGAAAACTGAAGCCAGGTGGGTTACCACAGGAAATGTAACCATGGCGATTTACACGGCGCCGTGGAGCTAAAGCTTGAAAATAAGAAATGTGTCAAATACACGAACGAGTGCAAAAACGAAAAAAAAACAAACAAAAAGACATGTAGTTGTTTTCATTCATGGACAGGATTAGCATCCTATATAGAAGCGGTAACGATGGCGATACTGGTAGTAGACAGCAAGGATTTGCTATTCGATATGAACGACACCACAAACAGATGAAAATGTGCGGTCTTCTTTTCTTCTTTACGCCATTCGTAAGACTTGTGTCCGTGAAGCTGTATATAGCTGAGACCCATTGTTCACGATACGTTAGGTGTCTTCATACGTTTTATTGAGCAACATGATAACTGTTACACAACCCAGTACGTTGTTCTTTATGCTCCCGACACTTAATATATATATCAGGATGCATCTGTACTGGTTTAAGAACCCACTTTTACTTTCCTTGTGCGCTACGCAGTCAGCCAAGATACAGAGCACTCTCGGTCGCTCCTCTAAAGGGCCTGCACCACGGGGCTGAACAGGCAGACGCACCTGCCTTGCCATTGTGGACCGTATTTTATTTATTTATTTAATAAAACTGTCAACCCTCGCTTGAGGGTCATAACAGGGAGGGAGTACAATAGTAAGTGGAAACAGAAAACCAAAACAACCGGCACTCATATAGCAATGCACACAAGAAACCGAAATCGGCAGTAGTTCAATTCAACCATGACCAAATATCCGGACGAGCTACATACACGACGACAGCTCTACAGAAGCGTTTCTTACAGCGAGCTCTAAAGACATATATTCCTCGCCGCGTACGAAGTTTTAGGACTGGCCGAACGAAACGGCTCGCCCGTAAAGCAGCGCAAGGATTGAAAGCTCAGTGAAGCGCGCATCACCACCACTCGAGTCAGAGAGCGCGTCCGGCCGGCGCTGCATACAGAGGCGCACACGTGGCACTGACCGGCGCCTGCCGATTCGCATGGGCGAGCAAAAACTTTCGGCCGAGTCCTGCACGGTTTCAAAGACAAAGGGTGCTTTTCGCTCGCCGTAAGAACACGGTGGAGGGCGTTGACGGGGCTCTGCGAGATGAGTGTATGCGTGAGTGCGTACACAAGTGCAGGATGAAGCCTTGTCCGTGGCACGGAGGAGGAGGGAGGCGAGCGTGAGAACAGAAAGGAGATCGCTGACCCCTTCTCGCGACGCGAACGCCGTCGGCCACGTTCGCTTTCGGCCATGCCCCGAGTCACTCACGCCCAATTATTTTTTTTTGTAAGCTCGGTGCATTTTCTTAGGTTTAGTGGTGATTGTTACGGGCTATTTACTACGACTTAGATGTGTCTTGACATGGCGCGCCTTTTAGGCTAGAGCGCACCTTTCTAGCCAAACAAATGCCACAGTGGCTCGCGAGCTCTCTGTCAAGCCACCGCATAAGCATTCATAACGGAGACCGCGCAAACATGACAGGCTTGTGCAGTTCGGTGATGTATTCAGCAAGCATATTACAAGCCGACGCACGAGGCTTACGACGAACGCGGTATAGATAAACACTAGGAATCGACAATAGTGAAAGGCACCGTGGCGTAAACTACCAGGAAAAAAGCTCACTGTTGAAACGTTGAATGAATTATTAGGTCGATAGGCGGAACGAAAGGCAGTGAGCTACAATTCCGGAGTCACTGAGACGGGAGAACAGCGTGTGAGAAATCTGTATCCGGGCTAACTTTAGGCAGAACTACGACACCGTTCGCTAGTATGCCCCCTCCCCTTCTTACCACTACCCACCTATTGAAGGCCACATAGTGAACTGGAGGATCCCATAGTGTACCTCGAGGGTTGTCTTAAGTGATGAAAGAGGCACTGCACCACCCCTTGCTCCGCAGGAGGCGCACGGCTTTCACGGGATCCCGCAGTGCAGACGCGCTGGGTGGCACTCTTCCGTTTTTACGCATGCTGTTTTCATTGCAAATGCTACTGCCGCTATTGCGACTTCGACTTTTACGACGATTTGCTTAGGAATTGTGCCCCCCGACGAGCTCGTTGATACCAGCGGGGGTTTTGAAAAGCACGTGGGAATCAACTTGATTCCTCCTTCAGCAGTTGCGAAGCGCTTGGGAGAGGCCTCTGCGTAGCTCAAATTGCGAAGTCTGGGCACGTCTTATCGGACCATTTTGCAAACTATCGAATGAAGTTAAACTTTAGTACTTTTTTGTCAGCTTCTGATGTAGTATTACACGGTAAGGCGCTTGTGTTTCTTCTCTTTCTACGTACAACCCATCAAAAACACGCTAAGAAACAAGTAATGAAGAACATCCGGCCATCATCGACAACGGTTGAGTTGCTTGTTGTTTTCTTATGCCGGCTGAAAATATAGGTATCTTTATTTACTGTATACTTGCATAGAAAACGTACGACCAGCAAAGGGGTAGATAGTGAGAGAGAAAGAGAGAGAGGGGAGGTGAAAGAATGCCCTGAATAAAGGCCACTTTCCAATTAAGCAGTTTCGTTATCAAGTCAACCCACGAAACGGAACAGCAACAAGAGTTGCGTAGGTCGAGACTCACGTTACAAGTTGAGTTCTTCGCAACCGAGAGTCACGCATAACAATTACCTATATAGTTACGTAGAACACATCTCTTTACAACAGATAATTACCCTCGTGCCCCTCATACCAACCTGCGCTCTCTCGTAAGACGAATGTAAGCATTCAATAACAGCTGCACTGCAGAGCAGCTAAATTTGCGCGCTCGCTCAGGGGGCAGCAATGCATCCGGGAACGCCCACTCGCACACGCACTGCCCATGGCTTCGGTACATGCCGGCACTCCCCTGCACAAGTCGCGTCTGCACCGCGTCAGTTCCACCAGTGGATAGATAGAGGTGAAGAAACCTGCTCACGGGTTAAAGAACGCATTCGTGCCCGGTAATACAGTCCGTGTCCACATATTGCGGGTCTGACAGCTTTTTGTATAACAAAATTGGCCAGCCCCAGAAAAGACGTCCTCTCTCTGGCTTTCATTAGATGGTGTTCAATAGACCCCAATCATCCTACCATTCCGGCGTCATTACGCCAGAGCTAATCGGACAGGAAACGATGCCGGAGAAGGTTGAAAAAGAAAGAAAAAAAAATACAAAGTAGAAGCCAGGCAGGTTGCATAGTACTCTGCAGTGCAGTGCACTCTCGCTTTCGGGTCGCCCAAGAACGCACTCGCTCTCACGGACTGGTCTGCAATGCGGTAAAACAGAGCGCGAGCCGCCGTGATAGTCCACCACTGGAACTACGCCGCCGCCACTGCACTTCCACTATAAATACCAGGACCGTGGCAAGCGGGATAGAGGAGCGCCTCGACGTCATTTATCAGGACGTCGCCGTCGCACTCGGGCCGCAAGCTCGTGCAGCAAGCGGCGGCAGCCAGCTCGACGAGAGAGTTCGGGACCCCGAACAATTTTCCTATCGCGTTGGTTCCCCTTTCGAGTGATGTATAGCTCGCGTAATAAATACCCCGCTGTTTAAGCCCAGTCACGCGAATAAGAGGGCTGCACGTACTGTGACTCCACGCTCGTTGGCGATGTGAGAGAGCGAGCTGCCTCAGAGAGGCAGAAATCTTTCGTTCGCGATTTGCGAAGCTACGCTAAAATACACCTTCTTTCGCCGACGACTCTCTTTCCCTTCTGGCTCCCTCCAAAGGATACCAGACCACGAAATGAGTGTGCCCGTCTATCGAGCCGCGTGCTCGTGATTGTGTGAACCTTCTCATCTTTCTGCAACCTCTTTTCTCCCCTTTATCCCTTCCCCAGTACAGGGTAGCAAACCGGATGTGCGTCTGGTTGACCTCCCTGCCTTTCCTTGCATCTTTATCTCTCTCTCTCTCTCTCGCCGGATGCGTGAGGACTCGAGCACGCGTGCATTCATGAACGAAGCGCGCGTTTGTGCGCGTGGTCTATGTTTGTGCGTACGCCTAATCCGACCATTTATGGCGAATAGACGAATCAGAGAAGCCCCAAGATTGAGCCAGAAAGTGGTCGCTCTCACGATCCGGCCGCCCCTCCCCCCCCCCCCCCCCGTTCGCCGCAGAGGAACCAGTCAAATGCACACCACCCGAGTATAGAGCGCGTCATCCTCCATGACTCCATCCGTTCGTGCGATTGCCTTTCGTTAAAGAGAGAATCTCCACGCCTGGCACTCAGCTCCACGTACCGGTTTTCGGTGACAAGAAGATGAAGAAGCGAACTCGCACAAACAGTGGCGGAACGAGATGAAGCGTTTGCTCTTTCGCAGCGTGATACGAAAGTACATGTCCAGACGATGACTGGAGACGGGGGCAAATAAAAAAAAAGAGGGGGGGGGGGGGGTGTACTAACGAACGCGATCAACTGCCCAATACTGGTGCGCACCGCGAGATGGAAAGCAATAAAGAGAGGATATTAACGACGTCGATTACCGGGACGCCTTATAGACGAGAGGAAATAGAGAGAGGGGGAGAGTAAAAGCGAAAACGGAAATGGCAAAAGAAAAAAAATGGCCACGGTGCGACAAAGAAAGAGAGGAAGTGGTGGGAAGAATGTGGACCCCTTTGAGCTAATGGCCTGGACATAAGTGGCGTTTAATTCCGGACGTCGAGAGAAGAATAACGAGAGGTAATGCAGCCGGATTAGCAAACCACGAAGCCCATGGAAGTATCAAAAAAGGGTTGGCGACGCGCAAGAACACGCAGTTCAAAGAATACTCGACGGACCGAACATTGTCCGCCGTGCGTGCTAAAGAGCCCGGGATGAGACTCCGCACTTGATCAACATTCGGCTTGTGTCTCTGCTCCGGATGGGGCGGGGCTGCGAGGCGTCGGCGGCGTTGTTGTACAGGGAAGCGGAGGAACAGCTCGCTGCGTCTCGCATGGCGAGCAAGGCTTGTATAGCAGATCACTGGTCTGCACGGACAGCAGTTGCAGCCGCCGCCGCCGGCACCGACATTGTCGGCAAGGCGCGCCTCTTTCTATCCAGTGCCAGCTGGTCTGGTTCAGCGACCGATGCTTTATAGCCGCGGTGAAACCCTCACCTCCGGAGCCTGGGAGGGTCACACAGCGAAAGGAGGAGCCCGCATGTTTGCGCGAGTGTCTGTGCCGCCGCGACGACCCTGGGCACACTGACCCTTTGCGAATGCCAACGTAGGAAGTTTGAATTACAAGGATGTTGATACAGGCACATTGATTTTCGATTCAACTCGATAAGTTGCCTTTATGCCGCCAATGTAAGATGAGGGATTGCGATGTAAACGAGTTTATCCTACTCCATGCAATGAGTGAAACGATATTCAGGCCGGTGCGCGTTACACACGTTTAAATCAATAAATCAATGAATCAATCGATCGGTCAGTCAATAAATAGCCCTGTACGCGTATCGCGCAAGTCGTATGTGCTCATAGAGCGCGTCGACTAAGGGCTGGAAGCTTCGATGTTGATAGATGTTACACGCAAAGAATATGCCTAAAGCATGTTCCCTGTATGTATTTCCTGCTTGGATCTCCGACAAGCACTTGATGGTAACAGTTATTTTTTTTTTCTGTTGCTGCATGATGTGTATAACTCCCCTTTGCAGACTATTGTTATCATTGTGTAATCTTTCGTCATATTTCCACATTTCTGGCTTTTGCACGTAGAACCGATAAATATTGGAATACCTTTAGATAGCCACAATGTTTGGCGTAGATAATCGGCGAGGAGAAGAGAGCCGAGCTTTATCTCCAACGTCATATGATGAAGACGTTACAAGAAATCAATGGTTGGTGCAAGGCGAAGAAGCTATGAAGTTAAGGAACTACAGACAAGGTAACAAATTGACAGAATGATCATCAAGGACACCGACTTCTCGATGTGAAAAAGACAACTTAAAGATACCGTACACCCTGTTGAGCGAAAGGGAAATACCGGGCCCTGTAAAGGTAACCATAGCGAACCGTCAAATCCAGAGCTTAAGCCATGACAAGTTTAGCGAACCGTCGTGTTATATCTTAAGAAAAAAAGGAGGTGAATTACCCTATATTAAAGCATGTTATTGGCTTAACGTGCAGGGTCTGAAAACTTCTTGAACATTCTATTTCTTTAACGCAAGGTCACTGAGGGTGGATAAATGAAATTCTTTGAGCTGATAGATGCTGTTGGCAACTCCAAGCGCAAGGGTCTCTACAATGACCTGTTTTCATTTGGGAACCATAGCTGAGTATAATGCTTAAGAAGCACGCTGCGATGTATGCTTAAACGAAGGTGACAACTGAAGAGGGGGAGTGAAAGCACGCGTGTAGTGCCGCCGAGGCCACGTGAGTGACTGCATCGGACGAGTGAGCACCGCACGAGGCGTTCTGGAAGGGTATAGCGTTTCGCACAAGAGTCGCACTCGCATCCCCGGCTTTCGTACGGTACGAGCACACTTGGACGCCGGCGCGTCGTCGTGGAGGAGCAACGGCAGAAACATCCTCGATGTATAATTCACGCCGCACCAGCCCGGACAGCAAGCGTTTCGTATCGCCTTGTGCTTTTAGCGAAGCGTGCGCGGATTTTCGGTTATTTATTGTGAGAGGAAAGTTGGCTCGCGCGCGGAACATTCGCGACTGATGGGAGGTGTCGCGCTTTGCGCGCCGGGTTAGAGGCGGCTGAGTGCTTGGGATGAACAAAAAGGAAGCAAACAACGTCGCAGAGGGAGTGGGGGGGGGGGGGGGGGGGTTGAATTGAGCCTTATCGTGACCTTGTACCCGATTAGCATTACCCCACATGGTCTCAAGAGGCGCGCTGTGAAAAGTGGCAGTTATGAGCCGCGAACGAACGCATACAAGAGTTGTAAAGGGTAAACATATTTGACGGAAATCTGTCTGGCTGGGCAAAAACTTATACGAATAAAACAAACTCGCAAGCCAGTTTTAAAAATTCAAACGGAAGAAAATTACATCACCTCCCCGAAAAGGATTATGGGAGTGATGAGGAGCATCGCGGTAGTGCAGCGCGAGCACTCGGTTTTTTCAATCAAGAAACTCGCTAGCAGACGCTGCCTGCGTCGGCTTTGCGAGAAGCCGTGGGGAGGCATGCCTAGAGGAGAGGGGGGAGCGAGCGTAGGTTAGCGGATGCTACCTGCGTACTAGGAGTTGCGAGGCAGAAGTGGGAAGCGTAGGAAAGGAGAGAGGGGGGAGGGGACGCCCATGCGCGATGAGGTAGCGAGCGCAAGCAAGCAATAGGACAGAAGTGGAGAGAGTAACACGCAGGAGGAAGGGGAGGAGTCGAGTCGCGCATGCGTAGTATGAGAGTGGACTAAAGACGCGTGATATATCCGCCAGTAAGAGATGCTCCGCATCTAAAACTGGCCCCACGTTTCGGGACCCATTCAGTACTTTCCTCAGGGGGTGACTGTCCGACCGGTTCCGTAATTAGCGACTTTTCATCTTTTTTAACTTTAATATTTTAAAAGTTAGACTAAAAGTGGCTTTAGAGTGTTTTGTTCATATGAGTTTGGAAATCCTTGAAAAGGGAGGTGGCAGTAGAGTCAACGTTCCGACGAATGGTATTGTAATTTTCAACGCAACAACTTCTTTTTGAAGGCATCAACTTGCTCAAGTAGTTGAAAGAGTTGCTGCTGCAGAAGTCTTGAAGTGCGATCACATTTTCCTGCACTGCTTCGTGTATCTTTGCAGCGTGAAGTAACTTCAAAAGTGGCGTTAACCAATGACTAACACACTATTCTTTTTTGTGTGTGTGCGCAGGTGACGAAGCGACCCCCCAGGCCAGGCCATGGGGCTACGGCACCTCATAGCTGGGCCTACGCTGCTGGTCGGCGTGGCTCTCCTATCTGCCTTTTGTTTATCCACAGTCCTATCAGGTGAGTTATTTGATCCCGCCTGCTAGTGCCACGTTCTGAAAGCTAACTGGGGCCTTCTGTGTGAGTCATATTAACTACAACAATTTAGGTACAGTTACGTAAAATAAACAGCCATGCCATGTCATTCAATATTACCTACATCCAGCATAACGTGACTTCCGCATATCGCATATAATTGTAGTATGAGAATCATCATGTTTGCTCTACAAACTACTATGTACACAGCAGTATACACATGAAAGTGCATACTACGTTGCTATATTCCACGAGGCCTACACATTTAACTGCGCCGCCTTGTCGAAAAAACAAGTCGCCTCCCCAACAACACGAACGCAACGCGTTATGCATTCAATCCATGGCGAAGTTTAGGTTACCGTACGGAGTAGAACAAGTGCGCAGACTTTACGCAACGCTACGCCCTGAATACGCCCATAATACGTTCCGTGTGGTTAAAGCTTAAAGCGTCCCGGTCGAGAGCGGTCAACCGTACAACGCGAAAGCCCACCGTACCGCGATATCGACGTCCTTGCAAGCGCGACTCGAAGAATCAATGTTGCACGAGACACGGGGCTATTCTTAAGCGCCACTCGTGCGATATCAACATGCCGCTGACGCAGCGATCTATTTCGGCTGTGCTTAAACGGTTCGCAGCGTTGCAGCTTGCTGCGGTGACTACAGCAGCCGATGTCATCGCGGCGAGAGGCATGGCCGTGTAGGCGTGGTGCTGGACCGCGCAGTGGTCCAGGGATCCCGGCGGGTCCTAACACACTTGCTATAATAAAGTTTTTCTGTCTGTCTGGCTATTTGTCGCAGAGGGCGCAAGAAAAGGTGAGCCAGCGAGAATTGTAGCTGGCTTAGGTAGTTGTAGCACACTCGAAAAAAAAAAAAGACAGAGAGAGAGAGAGAGAGAGAGAGAGAGTCATTTGGCTCATTTTATGAGTCCTCATGCAACCTACGTGACTCTTATTGAAGTGACACGTGAACTCCCTTTGGATAACATTATACTACCAAAAGAGAGTTATAGAACCCAAAAGAGAGTTGACGTGTCTTTTTAACGAGAGTTATGCACGTGGTAAGTCGGGCCTAACAGGACAGAGTAAAGCGACTATTTTTTTTTTCATACAGTGTACGATGCATTGAAGAGGTTCTAATGAATAAAGAGAGAGTGATGAAGGCTAGAATACGTACAATAAGCAGGTTTAATCAAATCAAATAGGTAGGGTGGCCATTTGAAGGTGCCCTGTTTTCATAAGGAGAGGACTAAAAATCATCACCGCCATCAAAGTCATCTGTGTAGACAGCATAGACCTAGCTGTCGGGGTGGTCGCTCCTATTCGCAATGCCCAAGGGCTAGAGGTGGCGCGCGGTGCAATAAAATATGGCTGCGGGAGGAGGATGAACCCATGAACTCACAAAAGAAAAAAATTGGACGCATGAATGTATGGCACGTGTTGCTTTCACCGGATTAACTCTTGATCGTCAGACGAATGTATATCGAACCAAAGTGCTTTCGCAAACGATAGGAACTGCTAAACGTTCGCTACCTCATTTTTTTCCCGCCGTGCTATTGGTGTGCAAGGTGGTGTCAGCTGATCGACTGTGCATCAACGATGCCTTGAGTAATCCTGTGCGTGCTACAAAAAACTGCGCGAACGTATGAACGGAAACTATTGGCACATGAACTGAACGGCAGTCCGAGGTGACTGGTATACAGAGCCTGCCTGACAGATTCCCCGTGATACTTGGGTGCTAGCGAGTGACAGGATGATGATATGTGGGGTTTAACGTCAAAAAACCATCATATGATTGAGACGCCGTTGTGGAGGGCTTTCGCAATTTCGACCATCTGGTGTTCTTGAAAATGCTCCCAAATCTAAGCATTTGGGCCTGTAGTGGTAAGTGGTTAGTGTTCGTTTCTTGCTACCGCGTTAACACCGAGGCTCGCACAGCCGAACAAGGGAGCGTCTGACTACGAACCCTTCTCGAGGGGACGCTTCTGAATTCCGCATGGAGGCGCGACAGTCTAAGGGCATTGCGAATAACTCTGAATTCAGCGCGCAGGGTCAAAAAACGAAGCCTTCACGATGAGGCCCGATCCCTAGAAAACAGTGAGAAGGATCGAGAAGCTAGCGAAAGTGAGCATGTGGGTGTTTGTTTGACCTGTAGGAAGACTCGTGAGGTGACCCGACGCGCCTTGGCAGCGGTAAGATTTCCCCTTCACGACACTTTACTTTTTTTTCCGTCTGCGGAGGCAGGGGACACGTATCGTGAGCGACGGGTAAACACTTCGTGACGCCCAAGGCCGGCTGAGGTCGAGCGCCGCCACCGCAAATGGTGCAGCTCGGCAGAGAAAAAAAAAATATAAGCGTAAGTGCAGTGAAGCGACCGACCGTCTAACCTTCTTCTCTGGGACCATTAGGGCTAGCGCCGTGGGGACACCCTTTCGCTGTTTTATTCTCCTCTCGTGTTCCTTTTATTCTTCAGATTCGCCCTGATGCTGACGCGAAGTATGCGTGACAGCCGGCCATTTCTTCTTTGTCCCGTCAACGCCGCGGGAAAAGCTCGGACACGCCGCAGCTCCGCTGGCACGTTCACACGCGCAATATTTGAAGAACGCCATTCGGCAGCTTACGTTGTGCGTGGTACACAACGCGCGCACGCTGTGTATGTGCGCATGTACACGCTAACACACACACGCACGCACGCACAAGTACACGTGGTTAGAACGAGTTTTCCGGATAAGCGAAGCCGCGTGGTGCATAGCAGCTAAACCACTAAAAAACGAAACCTCGAGGAGAATCATTTCGGCGATGCAGTGGCTCGTCGGTACACGAGCACCATCATTATCCTTCGTTGCACAATCTGTACACTGCATATCGACAGGAAAGACACGTGGAAGCTAATAAAAACACAATAGAGGGAGGAACTCCGGGATGGGTGCCCTATAATTCGCTTCCCGAGTGCTAATCTGTAGGTCTTTGTGCCTCCCCACCCTCCTCCGGCCCCTTCTACCAGCCCTTCTCTGCGCTGACGTGACCTAGGGCAGTTACTGCAAAGAACAAAGACGACGAGATAACTATCAGAAAATAAGGTAGTCGTGTTAACAGTGCGTTCCACTGCTGTCTTAGAGGGGCACAGAGTAAAGCCATTGCGACGGAAACAATCGAGCCGGCATGTATGATCCAGGCAGAAACTGCGTTCACTTGTCCGCACACTAGTGTGGCGCAATGCTCGCGCTTTAAAGGGCATCAAGAGGTAAGCAGTCCCATACACTGGCACCCTTGGGTCCACACACACGCCCGCTCTACGTAAACGCACGCTGCACTGCTCCGGCTCACAGTTTTATAGAATCAGTTTTCGAACTGGAAAGTTTACCCGTGCAAGCGTCTTTGCTAACGCACAAGTTAGTGCGGCGTTCAGAGCTGGAGAGGTCATATTGGAGAGGTCAACGACAAGACTTCAGTGTGCGTGGGTCCTCGAACAGCATACCACCCATTCTCTGGCCCCGTTGGCCACACCTGTTTCACCGTCCCAATGGAAACAAAGAGAGCCATTGACCTGAGCACAGCCATTTCGAAGAGGCAACATGAACGGACAGAAAACGAAGCGTATGCGTAATAACGTCGTTGTTTACGCGAGTGAGAGGCAACACAAAACAAGCGACGAAAGTTACTAACATCACTGAAAGTGAAGTCGTCAGTGCGAACATTTCATTCGCCTTACTTTCTTCCCTTAGCCTGACGTCCTCCTTCTTCTACATATACATCGTTTTTTTTGTTTTTTTTGGCGGTCATTTGTACATCGCTTATAGCCTGACCCGGACGACGCGGTTTAGAAAGAACAGAAAGAGGAGGGGGGGGGGGGGAGGGGAATACAGAAATCTTCGTGGAATGACCCCACCGTCACCGCGTTCGAATCGAGCAACCCACAGACACGTCTATGAGGTGTACGTGAGAGAGGGGGTTGGGGCGAAGGAGCGGGTTGGGAACGCATCACTGGCATAGTGCAATACGAAACTGCCGGGGCGGGGAGAAAGGAAAGGGCTACGGGCTATTTAGCGGCGAGAAATCACCTACACAGCTAATGCGTTCTCTCTCCTTCCTGTGTGTACACGTCGAGTCCCAGACATACACAAAGCGTCCGAGTGACCAGGCTTGGGGCAGAATAACCCGGTCTCTGGAGAATCGTTACGTGGAAGATGGCACCCGGTCATATGGAGGGGGCGTAGACCTAGCGGCGATGATGACAGTGGGAAGGGGCGCCGCTGAAAGGAGTAGATGCGGCTTTGTGTTGATACGACGCTGTTGCGTTGGTTGTTATGGCTATCCGCATACGAGAGACCACTTGAGTGCTTATGGAAGTGGACGTTGCTCTTTCTGGACGGGAATGAGGCGTCTCTGGGAAGGAAAGCGGGCGATGACTCGTGCATATACGGAAGAATTACCCTCGCACTCGTGTACGCTGTACCGTGTGTACGCTCGCTGCCGCAGTGGTGACCCCCAGGTGAAAGGAGAGCGCGCGTGATGGCTTTCTTCCCTGCAGTCACGTTGTCACTATGACACGGCACCACCGACTGTTTATTTGGCGTGTGACTTTTGTTCTTCTTTCTTTTGTAAATATTTCGTGAAGATTCTCCTTTTCCCAGGAACAGGAGTCCCCACTTTCAGGCGTCTTTCTTCGCCATGCACCTTCTTTCTTTTTTTCCTGTCCCATATTGAAGAATGCGTTATATACTCCTTGAGACCAAGGTGTGGCTATTCCGTAGTCCGTACTAGGAATATCATGTAATACTAACGTCAATGCAAAATAAATTGAGCTCCCGTAATGATTCTACCAGAAAGCGAGGAAAGCCGCAAGATTGGAACAAATATGCCCGGAAAGAGTGACAGCAACACAAAAGACAAAGATCAGTCCAAGAAGACTATTACGAATACAGGACCTATATCGATCTCTGCACAATATGTGTGCTTGTCTGAAACCCTGGACATGTAGTGCAAATGAGTGAACTTATTATGCTCGGTTTATACGCCAGAGCGAAGAAGCGAGGAAGTTCAAGAACATTCGGACCGTAATTAAACCCGACAAAATGTCCACCCCTTTACAAACTGCACACTGGCCAACTCATTAAGACACGCACGCACGACACGCCTTTCTCTGGCATGGGAGAAAAGATAGTACACGCTCGACTGTTTGGGCAGGTTTCATGTTTCAGCGTTTCCGTCTTGAGATTAAAGATTGGTCTTGCTTAATCCGTACGTAAGCACACATGCACGCCAACACACACACACACACACACACACGCATGCACGCACGCACACACACACACACACACACACACACACACACATACACACACACACACACACACACACACACGCACGCACGCACGCACGCACGCACGCAAGCTTCCGCACACATAATAAAAACCCACACACGTGCTGTTGCTAGCGTAAATCACGTACGACGTATAGGTTCGTGTACAGACAGTCTTTTTTTATTTCTTCGATTTCCAATCGTTCTTTTTTGTTCTCCCGCTGCGGCGGTAGCAACGGGCCTGCGAACGGTCTTCCGCGCCGCAGCAGCAGCGGTGACAGCCACTTAATCGTGAGCGCGGGAGGTGGCGGGGACGAGGCAAGCATCGAACTGGTCGCGACTCCCCGCGGCGCAGCCTGTCCGACGTCGTCGACGCCGTCACTTTCCCCGTTCCGGCGGCGGCGTCGGTCCAGTGACGTAACGCACCGGTGCGGGAGGAAGGCGCCGCCACCGCGAGTGTCATGGTCGCTGCACCTTGACCCATTTGCGGGGCCAAGCACTGCCGAAGGAGGCGGCGGTGGCCTCCATCTCTCGATGCGCTGCCGCCGTCGCCGCTTTCACTTTCGAGCCTGCGCACATGTGCGACGCCGCGTGGCTACCTGCCGCGACGTGGAAAAGAGGCTGTGGAGATTGCCAGCGAGTGTTGCCGCTATAGAGGTGGTTTTTGAGACCACGGAAGCACTTTGGAATGATACGTTCTTTGGCGAGAGTGCCTGTTTATGACACACCCGCAATCGATCTCTTATGCATCACCTAAATTCCATTACGCATATAAGGGTATAAAACCGGAAACGCGTCCTGTTGACTACACACCTTTTCTTCTTCTCCTTCTCGTGTGTTTTAGACATTAGATAGACAGACAGACAGACAGACAGATAGATAGATAGATAGATAGATAGATAGATAGATAGATAGATAGATAGATAGATAGATAGATAGATAGATAGATAGATAGATAGATAGATAGATAGACAGACAGACAGACAGACAGACAGACAGACAGACAGACAGATAGATAGATAGATAGATAGATAGATAGATAGATAGATAGATAGATAGATAGATAGATAGATAGACAGACAGACAGACAGACAGACAGACAGACAGATAGATAGATAGATAGATAGATAGATAGATAGATAGATAGATAGATAGATAGATAGACAGACAGACAGACAGACAGACAGACAGACAGACAGACAGACAGACAGATAGATAGATAGATAGATAGATAGATAGATAGATAGATAGATAGATAGATAGATAGATAGATAGATAGACAGACAGACAGACAGACAGACAGACAGACAGACAGACAGACAGACAGACAGATAGATAGATAGATAGATAGATAGATAGATAGATAGATAGATAGATAGATAGATAGATATATAGATAGATAGATAGATAGATAGATAGATAGATAGATAGATAGATAGATAGATAGATAGATCACGACCAAGTATTGCTACGTGGCGCCACGGATAACTCGAAACTCGATAAGGAAGAAGACGATGTCGGAGCTCTCGTCCAGGCTGGCTTCCATCTTGTATGCCTGCTTGTTTTCTCGATAGTAAACATATTTCTCCGACGCATTTTCCCCGTAACAGTATTTCGCAATATATAACGAGCCACCCACATTGCAATTCCGCAAGTAGGGTTTGCCACATATCGAAATAGTGCGCTAACGAAACGGCCCGACCTCAAGTCAGCTGTTAACACCATTGAAGCTTACAGGCGCAATTAAAGAGCTAGGGTACAATACGAGGAACTGAAGCTCCCGCAGCGACAGTGGCGCCATTGTGTGCTGGCGATCTTTTTGTGAGTGACGGCCAGAAGACTGCCTACTTGGTTACATGCGATGTGGCACGTTAAAGAACCCCAGGTGGTCGAAATTTCCAGAGCCCTCCACTACGGCGTCTCTCATAATCAAATGGTGGTTTTGGAACGTTAAACCCCACATATCAATCAATACATGTGATGTGATACGAGGAGAAGCCCACTTTTGTAGGCCTGCACTTTCTTGTAACACTTGTCTCGAGAAATAAGCGCGTTAGTATTTCAATGAGACGCTGTCTACTACTTTCGAAAATAGACTGAATAAAAAAAAAAAACAGCTATCACGTGCACTACGCCATATAACACTAACCGAGAGATTCGCAATATATGCGAAGCATTTCAGCGTGCGAAAAGCTCCCTCGAGCAACAGAGACAGCTTCCGCAGACATGCAGAACAATATGGCAGTTATTAGAACAATTGAAACAAGAGTGCGTAATCTTGGCACGGTGCAGCTACGGCTCAAGTGTAGCAACTTCAGAGATGCTGCAGAACTTTCGTGGCTTGTGATGACACATGATTCATGTTTTCTGGCAACCTCAGAACGACTGTCTCGTCCATGCCAAACATTTATAACTAAACGCTGTTTAACTGCAAATGCACGCGACAAACCAACAGAAAAGAAGCGGCGTGCAATAGAAGGTTAACGTGTAGTCTAGGAATGTGCACAAGAAAAGCTGTGTAGAGAGACGCCGGGGAGACATAACACAGCTCGTCGGACGCGTGTCTTTCACGAGTATTATATACCCCCGCTGCTCGCGCACATATACGGGCCCTTTCCGAGAAACGTAATTCCACCTAAGGACACCCACTGTATAGCGAGGATTACGAAGGATTTTGTGACCCCTTGTCCCGTTAGTTGATTCTCGGCAACGCTTCCTTTGTAGTGGATCACCATCCACGGCACTGAAGTTCATCCCCGAGGCAGGACGCTTCGAAACAAGTTGAAGCTACACACAAGTGATGCGGACAGCGGGTGACGTCACTCTACCCGGACAGAGACAGCGTGGCTGTAAATAATACACGAACAACTCGTTTCAATCGCTCCTCCATCTTCCGCTTAAAAAATCCTCTTGTAAGCTTTGCGGATGAACCCAACCATCTCGCGGTTCAAGGACAGGCTTTGATAGTGTTCGACGCACTTCCCGGCTGAAAACGACTGGCTTTTATGTATACCCTCGTGAAGTGAGGGCCCGTAGGATCCCTCTCGTGATGCTCATTGTTACATCTTCGTGTGTAAACGCTAGACTAAGATTCGAGGCGCGAAAACTAGCTTTCTTTGGTCTTTCTTTTCTTGGTGACGTGCTTCTCTCGATCAATAACATGCACGAATGGCACATCGCGTAAAGTTGAGGTCACGACCTGAGCGTCATGTATATTCATTCTTGGCAAAGGCGAAGGAGGGTGCCATAGCTGTAGCTTCGGAGGTGGGGGAAATATATCCGTGTATTGCATACATATGCGTCCTGAGGATCTCTTTGTTTGGCTGAGGCAGAATTTTTTTTCGGGATATTGGTTGGATAATAGATCGTATATACACACATTTTACCGCCAATGCGAAGAACAACGCCGAGGCCCTTTCTCGGGGTCACAGCATGACGCAATCTTTCATGTTTATTCATGAAACGTGTCTGGTAAAATCGAGGTATACTATACGTGCCCGATCGAAACTTATTTTTTTATTTTTCTGTTGTTGTTTTTTTACTTTCCGTGCACGCGCGTTGACGTAATGGCGCTTATTTCCGTCTTAAGATCCTCGCAGTTTTTTTTTTCGCATTGTTTGTTATCTCGCCGAAAAAACGACCGTTGGATATGTGTACAGATTTCGGGGCGCCCTTTTTCCGGCTTTTGGGGAAAACAGTTTTTTAGCTGCACCTAAAAGAAAACGTCAATGCTGTGCGTATATTTTTATTCAGTTTCGGCGCGTCTAACTAAAAAGACGACGATGACGACAATAACAACGACTAGAAGCACAGGGGTTTAAAGGGATGCCATGAAGTGATTTGAAACGTCACGTTTCGCGCAATGCACTTTCTGGACAGACTTACAGGTATAAATTAGGTTATAATAGTGTGCACCCGCTCGTTTATACACGTTTATAGCTCTTCTTTGAGTTGCTTCTACTATATTTGCAAAGAAATTCTCGAAGAGTGGGTGTAGCTATAGAGTCAATGTATCGATAGGTTGTCTCGTCTCCTTCAAAGTGCATGTGCTGCCTTGTTTCAATTGGCAAGACGATATGAAACTGCAGGGCTGCAGAAACTCCAGCGTGGTCAAGAATTTTTTATCTCTCACGATATACTCTGCCGCATTTGGCGGTACAAAAGTTCAAGCCCAAAATAACAATGTCAGAGACTAGTCTAGCATGAAGTAACATTCATGCATGTTTACTTTTATTTATTGAGTAATTTATGGCACGCGCAACAGCGACATGCAAAAAAAAAAGAGAGTCTTCAACACTGGCGAAGAAAAAGTTGCGAAAACCCCTGCTTAATAATTAGACATTGAAGACAAAGTTGCTGTTGTAAAAGCGGACATCAAGTAGTGAACCCTTATTGGCTCTAGGCACCGTTAAAGAACGCTCAGACAATTCTTGCCAATAGTTAGCGAGCGCTAGCAATTATGAGTCAACGTTGGTTGTGTGTAAGAAATTAAACTAGTTAAATTGGCCAACATATTATCGTCGCATCGTAATCATATAACAGAAAATTAATGGAAGAGGTAAAGGAACATTAGGTCTTCAAAAATAAACTTGCCATCAAGTTCAAGCGTTTCGTGCTGAACAAAAGAAAAACCCAACGCGGAATGTAGGGCGTTCGGGAGGATCGCTGCTTCTGGTACGAAGGCAATGACAAAGCTAAGCTCCATTAAAAACGACAATGTAGGCCCAGACAAAGCCAGGAGAATGGGTACCTCTCAGTGCGTGCTACACACGCAGATGACTCGAGAAATGTCATGATTCATGTGTTTAGAATAAATTGTGAACGCCTTAGAGGACTACATGCACTCTACTATGGGGGAGCCGTAAGCTGTCCCGGTAAAGCTATGAGAATTATGTACAGTGTATGTGAGCTACGGGAACTAAACGGTAATAAAAAGATATGCTTCGTGGATCTAACTGGTGTGGTAGTTCTACCACTCATCTCCACATTGTATGTTCATTCTCATCATACTAACCAGGAGATAAATCCAATCGTTTTTCTCTAATTCGCGACTATTTATAAGCCATCGATGCTAACTCTTCTTTTTTTAACCCATGACAGTTCGAACAGAATAAGACGACGCTATTTTTCAACCATCAATACAAGGGCTTGTTAGTTTAGCAATGAAAGTTCGAACAGAATTAACTGATTAGTAAACTTCATTACAGCTGGCGAAGCTTTTTGAGAGAGTCTGCAGAGATCTTTGTCACAATCTCGTCTTTCGAAAGTTTTCACGCAACCAAACAGCGCTTAAGAGAGTAAAGCACCACGGCTGGGACAGCAAGCGCATACGAAGGCTCCTCTACCGTGAACATGGCGGTGGCATGTGAAATAACAGTTTGAGAGGCTGGCACGTAAGGCCCGAAGCTGCCTGCAGCCAGTAAGTTGATTCCATCGAGATGGGGAAATCTAGTAAACACGCTGGATTCACCGCGAGCTGTCGAGGTTCCAGCGGCGTCGCCCCAATCGACCTCGAGACACCGGGCTGTGCTGCAGGGGGAGGCCAGCACGGCGCCTTTGCAGACCCCGCTTGGACATTAACGCGGTAAAGCAAATAAGCCGCGACACTCGAGCGTCTCGGTCACGGCATTCATCTGTAGCTGAAGCAGCCAGCAGCAAGCAGCAGCAGCAAAAGCAGCAGCAGCAGAACCGAATGCGTCAGGGTCGATCGACCCTGTGCGATACTACGCCGCCGCAGTGGGTATCCGTGGCCAGTTACATATTCATACGGAGAAAGTGGCGGGGATGAAGAGTAGGTGCCAGAGAAGGGTAGAGCGTTGGTCAGTGCCGGGAAGAGGGACGTGGGGGTGTCCACGGCGAAGGCAGCGGCGCGACCGTGGCCTAGGCGGGTGCGAGGAAGGAATCTACGCGACCGCACCTGGGCATCTCATTTGCGAGCGGCGCGCACGATCGACCTTCGCCGGCGTTTGGGGCAGGTCTTGACACTGCGGGCGCGTGGCATGCGGGGTCCTTCACTGCGGACTCGCGGCGCCTCACGAACGGAGGAAAACCACCGGCCGCCAGACGAGGAGTAGGAAGTGTAGACAGTTAGATACGGTGCACCGCCGATGGAGCTGGAGCTATGGCGTAGTACAAGGTGTAGTGCAAGGTCGCAATTTAAATATCTTTATTCTAGCTAACCTTTCTTTTTTTTGCGTATCGTTTATCTACATTTTTCTCAAGTACAGAAGCAAGGACACATTGAGATGCACCTGTACGGGCAGTTCCGTCGTTATCTATATACTCATGCTGTGTGTGTATATCGTATATTTATTAACTTTGATATCACCTTTCATCATTGGTTCAATGTGGGGTGAATAATGACAGTGTCTTGAGGTACATAAATGACACCCACTTCTTCCCATAAGAAAGCGCCGCGTAGTGGATAGAATCGGACGTCGACGAGCCGGTGCTCTTAACTTTTCTCTATAATGGACTCTCAATGCCACTTTCTCCTATTGAGAACTCATTGAGATAGGCACAATTATTTTGCAATCAACTTAAGGCCTCAGAAATTTAGATAGCAGGCAGAGCTTTTGCATGTCTTGTACGCTTTGGTACATTTCACGTAGACTTCACACATGTTACGTCGTTGCAAGCACGGAGACCACCTGTCGTCCAGGAGACTCCAAGCGTATCGCTAAGGATGGCCTGCGCACTGAAATCGCACACACCTTGCGAAAGTTCAAATGAGCCACCGGATACACTACGCAATTTGGGCACCGAAGCGCGCGCCCTTATACTTGCGTAAAAAGAGAGAGCGAGAGACGGTGTGGGGATCCGTTGTTATGTAACAGCGTTTATAAACGACTGGCCTGGGTCGTTCGACACCAGGGGCGACGAGCAAGGCGTGGCCGTATATAACCGCCGAATGTAATTCTCGCACTTTCTTCGCCGCCTAATTCCGCAGGCACACCTCTCTTCACCGAATGTATAACAAGAAGCCCGCTACCGAGTCCTAGCGTACGAAGCAACCTGGCGAGCCTTGGCACATAGACCCTCAAGGAAGTGTAGGTTCAATGGTACTAGATCTCCCCGAAACGAGACAGCAGATCTTTCAAAGCGCGTAATGCGAACATCCGTCACTGTGCCAAGCAAGCCACGCCCCCTCGCTCACTTCCCGTCATTCGCACGTGGTCAGTCATCGGCGCAGGGAACGAAGCCAGTTGGCGCATGTGGTATGGCTTACAGAGCCTGTCGTGAACCCAATTGTGGCAGTTGACGTGAAGTTCCGTACTACGACTGGTTTCTTTACGTACCCGACGTACGTTGTAGGAGGTGGTGATGGTGGTAGTTGCGACGCTGTTACAGTAGACCTGGTCGACCTGGTTGTACATAGCCAGCAAGTGTACTCCCTAAGGCTTTTAATCAACTTGTAGTAGGAGGGCGTAGTAGGAAAGCTCCGTGTTTCACAAGGAGCAATCAGCAATCGCTGCTCTCTCTCTTCCTCATGCATGCATCTTCGTAAAGCAATCTTCCGGTTAGTTTGAAGGATTCGGCAAGGGAACGTTGGCGTGCAATCTTGGAGTCCGTACCCTAGCATAAACCTACTTCGCACGTGGATTCTATAGATAATATAAACCAAGCTTCACTGACACAGTCAGGTCATGTCAGTAAAACATGTTCCTTCGGCGATGTGTAGAGCTTCCCCGTGATGCACCGACATACCTGAGCAGATATAATTTTGAAACATGGCGCATCAAGATATCGTTCGAGTTGTAACTGACTTTGTTTACCACCATTCAGTAGTCGGTACCACATAATAACATGAGTACGCATGGTACGCATGAGTACGCATTCACAAGTTCGCTTCTGCATTACAGCAGCGTTTCGATCAGAACTAAAACACTGCTATGACGCAACATAGAATATACGCGTGTATTGTTAGTAAGGGGGTACCTTATCGACGCTGAACAAAAGTTTGCTGAAACTTTGCCAACATTTGGAACTCTGTAGATATTCCTTAATACTGCGCATTTGGATTGCATGGGTACAGTGTGGTGAAGTTTAACCTAGCCAACATTTGGAACTCCGTAGATATTCCTTAATACTGCGCATTTGGATTGCACGGGCACAGTGTGGTGAAGTTCAACCTAGCTGAAGGAGCATCGTCCACATTTCAGTGGTATGAGCAACGCCACGCAGCGATATCAGTAGATATCGTCGAGCACAGAGGTAGCATGACCCTCATTCCCTCAGTTTCTCGGAGCTCTCGTGAACGGTACTCAACAGGGCACTAGAGCCAACGAGCTATATAATGCACTCATGACTGCGCTTCAAGTCACAATTTTTAATACCGAACCTGCTCTTGTTCGGCCAACCTGCGTGAAAATAGACTTGCCCCCCCCTCCCTCCTGCATGCTTACATAGTGTACGCTCGAGGTTTTGCTATAGTAAGCCCCATAATTTTTCTTACGATACGTCGAACAAGCCCAGGCGGCCATAAATGTTCCTCGCCTCTTTCCCACGCAAAGGGATAAAACTATTTTAATGGCAGAACGGGACGCGGCCGTGCTTGCACCTGCATACGTAACCCGCGTGCCACCCACGTTTTTTTTTTTTTCGAGCACAAGTTGAGCTTTAGCGACCAGGCATCAGTGAAAGTGCTACGCACCTGCGCACATCCGGCCAACCGTATTCCATATACGGTGTCAGGAAGGAAGCAAAGGCAGACCCCACAATTAAACGACGTGAAATGTGAAAGTGTTGCGCCCTATCAGCCATTTGGGAGGCGAACATTCGGCACCGGGCGTCGAGAGTGAAAGCACGGTCGCGTTGCTGCAACGCAACAGCCTCCCCGAGTGAAGTGCCTCCCTCTCTTCTTCCTTTGGGCCTTTCTCCATTTGTCAAATTCTCGCGCGCGGCCATGTATTTTGGAAAGCCGCCACCCGGGCGAGCCGCGAGAGGGCGCGCCGGCGCGGCTCTCTTTTAAGGCTTTTGCGCACGGCACTGCAGTGCGCGCTTGTTGTGTCCAGACATCGTAACCTGGAGGTCTTGTAAGTAGAAAGTGAAGGGAGGAGTCGAGGAGGGGGGGCTTAAAGGAGGCTGTTGCAGAGGTCTCTAGACGGATGAGCATGTGCTTGTGAGGGAACATATAGCGAGTGCTTACACCCTGCGGTCAGCGCCCGAGGTGTATAAAACCGAAACTGGCGAGCTTCTTGCTCCATCACCTCACGCTGGGAGAGCTAAGCTCGCGGCGGCATCAGCATCTTCGGCAGAAGCAATCGCCACGGCTGCCGCAGAAACAACAACAGCAACGGCAGCAAACGCGGCGAAGGAATGGCGCCTCGTTACGTGGGGTACGCCTTTCGGGAAACTGCAGGAAGGGGGCGCCAACTCCGGTGGTGGTGGGTGGTGGTGGTGTAACGCCCGTTTGATAAATGGACCACTCGGCCACATCGCACACACCGAGAGGCGCTGGAGGTGATCGTCTCGGACGCGGATTTGGAACCGGGATGGGCTCACAAGTGCTCTTTCGTACGCAAGCAAGAGCAAAAAAAAAAAAAAACAGCAGCTACACAGGTAGAATTGCGTAAGGAAGAAACGTGACCATAGGCGCGGCGTGAATAGGACGTCCGATGAGCGCAGAGTGCCGGAATTCCTGTCGGCCTCCCGTCGCCAGAAATCTTTTTGGGGTGAATTTAGCGCTGCTATTTCAGCTAGCTGAGCACCAAGGTATTGCGGATGCCAGTGTTGTATGTCAGGCGGCACTCAGCATGCGTTCTGTCCGAGCGAGTTTCGTTCACTGCATGCATTGGTCAACTACCACGAAGAAAGAAAAAGGAACACGTCCCGTTGTGCACAAACGACGCACCTCCGAAGACGATGCATCGTGAAGAAGCTTTACGTTTTCTCACTGAACATTGGCGTGAAATCAACATCACGTTAATCGGCAGTGCGTAAGTTGACAGTGACAGTCTAACAGGAAGCCACACAGAGAGACAAAGACGCAAAGAGACAACAAAAAAGAACTTTGTTTGGGTTCCAAGGAACGCTACTATTTTAGAGCAACGTAGCGGACAACTCCCATGTGGGGCTGAATAGGCTGAGACAAAGGGAGAGAGAAGAGAAAAAGGTTTCTCGAAATATTGAACTGCATGAGTTCTAACCCACACTATCCCTCTCGTTTACGATTACTCGCACGAAGGCAAAGTTAAACATCTGTTCGATGAGGTCATAGTTGCAGCGAACTAACCCAAAAGCCCGTTCTCTCAGAACATCTGATATGTCATGGTTCATCGCGATAGAACGCCTTCAAGGTGAACGCTAGTGTCACCGATAGTTTCACAGACTTAGAATACGGAGTCAATGAGAAAGGTTTCTCGGAACCGAACGTTAAATAAAAATGTTATTTCACTTGTCTTGCTCATGAGGCGCTTTTCTAACCTACACGAAGGAGAGGGGGAAAGAATACCGAAGAACGAGATGATTGACAAATAATACGGTCGCACGCATAGCAGCGCATACCCATGAAGCTTTCAAAACTACTAGTATGAACTGTCTCTTAGTACGCTGCGTGCTTTCTGGAATATGTTGCAACGCACTGCCGGGACTTAGCGTAATCTCTTTAACGCCATTGCAGCGAGTTTTACATGAAAAATGTCGCACAAGCAAGAGCCGAAATCAATGAAAGCGTTGAACGAGGCACGCATTGCTACAGTGTCGACATTTATCGACAGACTCAGCGGGCAAAATTCAGACCTCAAAATGCGGATTGAGGTTTCGGAAGCTTAAACGAAAGTTCGACGCTATCCAACAGCCTCGAAACAGCACAAAAGAGAGCCCAGCGGGACAGCATTCCGCATCTCACGCTTCTTACGCTAACCTACCCTATTCACCACGAGTTAGCGGATGCCACGGGCAGTGCATCTCCGTAATCGGGGACGCAACAATTTAAACTCGATGGCGGCGCTAAAAGCTAAAAGCGCTGTACGAGGTCATCCCACACGGGGCACTTTAATGTAGCCAGTGAGCACACGTACACAAAAGACCCTATCTTTGGACGCGACGACGGCGATAACGTCATTCCGGATGCGTCCGGCTATTCAGTCGAATCTGGAAAGACGAGACAGCGTTCGCTAACGTCGTGCCAAGCGTCAGTCACGTCCCTCCTAACGGCAATCAAAGACGAAGGAGTCGGAGGGACGAGCTCGGTAAGGAGGGACAGTGAGGCGAAGCCAAACCACTGCTCACAGCTGGCCGGCATTCCTTCTCTGAAGCAAGCCACCGGTTTTATATATTGAAGAAAGGGGCGACGGTAAGTCCCGCGCAATTTGTCCGATTGTCGGGGAGGAGACAGAGAGAGAGAGAAAAAAAGTGCGCCAGCAAGTATGCGCGAACAATGGCATGACCAAGAAAAAAAAAGAAAAATGAAGTGAGGTAGCGGCTACCGAATCACGCCTCACTGACGTGGCCCGTTGCGTTCCAAAGAAAAAAGTGTGTTGTCGTCATTTTGCTTTATCGCGCCCAGAAGGCAGGATACCTATAATGAGAACTGAGGAAAGAACGAAAGTATACTAGCAGCATACAGGATACGAACCCAACGGCGCGTGCATGCTCGAGAGAGAGAGAGAGAGAGAAAAGTCACGTCAAGACGGTGTGCGCGCAGCCGGTGGTTATAGCTGACGAGAACTCAAGCTTCTGGCAGCACTGGTATACGTTTCCAGGTATGCTTGTATACGAGGAAGGCGGGTTTGTGCAACAGAGACTCGCGCAAAAATACCACGTCGGTTACTTAAATACCTGATGAGATGCGTGATGACGCGTTTCTCTTTTTGTACTCGGGTTTTCAACTTTAATAACGCTACGTACAGCCGAAACTAAGAACGTCGAGTGCATACTGGCGGTTCAGTTATTGATACGTTAACTCGACGTTCTTAGTTTTTGAAGAAGCCTACTAACGTACGTAAGTAACAGTAATACGTTATCATGTGCTCATATTTTTTAGTGAGATGAAATCCTTGTCGTGAACAGCCATTATTACACGTGGGCCGCATGTAATTTGCACTGCGAACGGTGCTTCATGACGTTGTCCAAGAACGATATTCGAATTGCTTACGTATCCTTAAAGCATTCCTTTTACAATTCAGTCTATAGAAAGTTCTCACGCCTGTCTAGATTAGCCGATCTTTTTAGTCGCATTGAGACAGTATTTACGCCGATTGCCGTGTCTGCTCGCGAATGCAAATATACCTCTGGCACAAACTTGAATTTCTGGTCCTGGAGAGAGCGCCGAGTGTCTTGACAAAGAAAAAGCAAGTCACAACCAGTCCATCGACTTACTTTGTCTTAGCTTGTCTTCTTTTGTTTGCTCAGAAGTCCATGAATATTACATTGCGAAAATGCAAGAAGCTGGCGTTATGTCTCTTATGTGTCATCAATATAACACCTCCTGAGAGCTAGTAGGCTACATGCTTCATAGATTAGGCTCACCTGACACACTGTCCTGTTCTTTTTTAACTGTCTTGCTGTGGACAGCTTGTTGAAGCGGACTACATTGCAGACGTGTATATGGTGCCGGCATGAAAATCGGCGCATGCCGTCACATACAGTTGTAAAATGTCCCCGCTTGGAGGAAGTTCGCAGCCACTCAGTCGCACATATCAGTAGTCCCTGACGTAGCGCAGATATGAATTCGAAAAGAGAAATTAATCGATATTTTTTTTTATTTCCTATTTCTCTCCTTCAGCGCCTCCGTGCGAAAGAAACTGCGCGACCAGTGGGAGAAAAAAAAAAAAGTCGAGAAAAGCCTCAACCGGACGCTTATGCGGCTGAATCGTCGTCAATTCACCGTTCGGGAACGCGTGACGGGTCCTACACTTTCTTCTACACGGGAGCCGCAGCAAGCGCACACAGCCGCGCGCGGCAGAGACTGACACTTGACCGGCGACACGATCCTTCTTCAAGGCGATTATTAACGCGGCGGTCACGCTCGTCGCTTAGCCCACCAAGGACCCGGCTGTCCTCCGATTATCTCTCCCCGCTCACTCAAACACGCGCGCTGAGGAAGTTTGCGCGAAAACACGGAGCTCGGTTCGTAGGGTGGTGGGCAAACGGTTTGTCAGGTGAGGTTGACACGCGAAGCGAAGGAAAGAGAAAGACAAGACAGAGCCGCCCGGAAAGCGAGCCTCGTTTTTAAGACGAGAAACGGCGAGAGAACGCGTTGTTAGGGTGACGTCATAACAAGGTTCTCAGGTGAGATCTCGCGCAGCTCCTCCCGCATCCTTCCGTTGCCTTCTCACCAAAGTGAAAAAGGACGTTGGAGTCTATCCTTGTGAGTGTGCTTACGTTTGTTGTTTACGTTTTCGAGAAGTATGCGCTGGAAGCAGAGAAGAATGAGAAGGAACAAACGGAAACGCTTCCTTTCGTAATCGCTTGAGGAACACAATTCTTGGAGATGAGACAAAGGAGGGGAGCGAGAGATATTGTAATACTGATGGAATGTGTAGAAGGAAGATGCAACGGCTTGGGAAAAGGCGAAGAAAGCATTACAAACCGGAAGCGCCAGCACAACGACACACGGCTCAGTGCTCATGTAGACAGCTGAAAGTCTGAACTACTTGTTGGTGGGCTAGCAGATTCATGCTGTGTACTGACAATAAAACTATGGCCACTTAGCGTAAAATTACGAGAAAAGGCGGATAAATGAGAAACGTGAGAACTCACTCTGCACTTGCAAGCTCTTTTTTTTTTCGTTCTTTTACACTAAGCGGGCATAGTTTTATGGCCAGTTTACGGAATAAAATGGTTGAGAGAAACGCCGATGACACATGAGTAGCCTGCGAGTCCCCCCTTCCTCCTTTATACACAAGACTACAGCTGATAGCACTCCTCTCAGTTGTAGGGTGGCGCACCGAACGTCACGCTCTCTCCATCTCGCTCGCCGTCGTCCTCGGCATTCGCAGCCTAAAGCACACAGCTGCTATAGGGCGTACTCACACTGCCCAACATGCTGATCTTCTAACATTGTTTCGGGCTCAATACCGATCGCAGTTGCAAAGCTCGGCATAAGGAAGTTACAGACATTGTATTTCACTGTCATGTCCAGCGTGCACCGTCAACGTAGGGCCAGAAGATGAAAGGGCGCTGTTCATCGGCCGTTGCTGACCTTTGCCGGGCGCGCGCACCTGCGATATACCGTACTAGTACGAGACAGCTATTATCCGGCGAGCGGGTATTATTTTCCGGTCTCTCCCCTGCGCGACCCGTTCGGTTTTATTACTTTTTTTTATCGCACGACCAAGCCCTTTTGCGTTGGCATTCTGAGACGCCGTCCCACACACGACGTCGACTCGGTCAAGTTCGTGGAGCCGTAAACAACGGGTCGTCATCGCGTTGCAGGCTGACGGACAAAAGGCAAACTTGAATGTACGTTCTTCTTTTTGTAATATTTAGTATATTCATCTACATATGCACCACTTCCTACTATTCCTTCTTAGTCTTAACTCCCTGTCATGTTCATTGAGATGCACCACAGTAAGGCACGCCCTAGGCGCTCTTAAAATTGAGTATGAAACGCGTTCAAAAACATCAAGAAACACGCAAGAGGTTTTCTGGTTTCACGCTCTGCTAAATCGACGTCATTGAAACGAGAAAAGGAGTCAGTGTTGCCAGTGCCATCCCCGCTATAAACAAAAAGAAAATGAAGTATAACACAGATGAAGAGGTGCGCCGTACACTGAGCTGTGGCGGCAGCGGCGGTGTGCCGGCGGACCGAGATATCTGTCACCCCGTGCATTCTTATTTCCGCTGACGTGGCCAAGGAAGAGGCCCGCATCCATCGCGCCGAAGGAACGGGTATGCCCTGGACGTGCCGGTCATAGCAGCGCCTCGGACTTGCCGTGTAATAAGGATGGCTGCCGCGCATCAGTGCGCACGCTGCTGACGGATGCCGATCGCTGGCGTTGTCCGTCGCATTCGACCGGCAATCAGGAGGAGAGAAGAGGAGGAGGCGGCGAGAAGAGCTTCCTGATCCACACCCGAATACCGACCGACCCGTCCCGTGATGGGTTTGTTCGACTGCATGCCGCAGCCGTCCGGGAAGAACCATAGGCGCGGAGCACGCCACATTGCCATCACGGCGAACTTCTTCTTGATCTTCTTGCTCATTCCGCCACTGCCCTCGCGAAGGTGTCTTTTCTTTCTTTCTTCGAATGCGCGAAGGAAACGAAACGATAGCTACGAGAGACGCGAGCCTTCGGAAGAGGCCTCCAGCGTCCACGCGCAGCAATGATGCAGCGCGCGGGCGCGTGGATGCATCAGAAGATATGTGCATGCTGTATCCATTGGGAAGAGAAGAGTGGGATGGGGGGGGGGGGGGGGGGGAGGGGTGAGTCACATCGCTTAGCTTCGGCCGTTGACACGGGCCACTCCGAAACATTGATGATGACGGAGGCGGAAGGGAGCAGCGCGGAAATGGGCGATGGCGGAGAATCACGGAACATCGGCTTGAACTTGGAGGGAGATTGGAGGGCAGCGCGTTGGCGCCGGTTCGCACAGAGGTCAGCGCAAATGAGAAGAAGGGTAAGCGGCGAAGGCTGGATGTTAGGTACAAACGAGCACGGCGGCAAAGACAATGGCCGCCCCGGTTGTCGTTCTTTCAGGGAAAAAAAAAAGATGACAGGCGCCTGGCGTGGCGTTCTTTCCGGACCTATAGCCGATTCTGCGCAATCCTTAGCATCACTCTGTCTCGGGTGGTTGTTGAAGTCTTTTTTTTGTTCTTTTTGCTCAAGGCAAACCCAGTATACGTGCATCCATCCTATCTGGAAGAGTTTTGTATGGAAAATCTGTCGGAGTCTCGTTTCCGAGTGTTTGTTTCGATTTCGTGGTGACGACAAAGGAGGACTGGCTTCCGGGAGCTGCAAGATGATCACCCTTAATGTCGTTGTCTAGCTCAGCGATTTAGCAGTGCTAGCTGAGAGTTTAGCCAACTGTGAAGTAGATTCCGTCGCCCCGAACACAGCAACGCAATCTGATAGGGACTTGGGTACAGTTGCAGAACTACTCTTTTCTTTGCCATCCAATACCCGTAACAATATCGATATATTTTTATTCTATCTTTGAGATGAACATGGCAAACAACATCGAAAACACTCGCTTGGCCCCGTAGCCTAGCTGGTTATTGACGGGACCAATTGAACAATTCATTGGGACCAGTTAATTGTAGAAAGCGTAGTAAGGTGATCAACTTGGTTGGTATCCGTTCAGATTCCTGTTTGCCAGCGTGAACATAAACCTCAACGACCTCACTTTTATGGACACAGGCATGACAAGACGTATGTGATCTATAGTGTCTCACTATAAGACTTCTTGTAATTAGAAAGTATTTGTCCAGATGCAAATGAGGTCCAAGGTTCGAATGCAGTTAATAAACGTAGAATGCAAAAAACATGCGGATGTCTAGTAGTCGGACTCCTGCCGGGAACACTGCAGGCGTTCAAAACGAATCCCGAGCATCGCGTTGTACCATTAATGCCACGAACCTGCTGTTCTCGATGGGTCAATTAAAAGAAACAAACAAAAAATGATGTAAGGAGACGTAAATTTAATGCAAAAAAGTCGGGGGAGGCGGGAGGGGAGATGTCAGGTTTTTGAAGTAGGTCGCCGAGCCCACACAATGTTTTTTTTTTCTTTAAGTCACCACATACCATGTTGCAGCTGTCTTCACATAAACAAAAATATATACCAACCATTTTGCTGTACGGAAAATAGAGTGATACCGATGCAAAGCTTTAAACGTAAGTGACACAGGAAAGACGAGACAGTGTCAGTATTTTCAAACATGATGCCAGAAGGCTGCATGACAGACATAAGCGCAGTCTTCACATGGCAAACTTTTTCTCCATTTTAGAGCAGTTGAGCATATTGTTGTCGGCTTATCACGCGCACAAGAGTGACCTACGCGCAAGAAAAACATCGAAGACGGAAGAAGTGCGGTTGTGCGCTCTTTTAGGCAGGGGAGAATGCGGTTATTGACTTGGCGTACCCGACGACACGTTCCGTTCAGAGGGCACTGACCACAACCGCAATGCGAGCAGTCTAGCAGTGGCGGTACATCTCATATCTCGATGCACCGGTCCAACTCGGACCGCACACACTGTCAAGAAGAACAAGAAGTACCGGAAGACAAGAGGCGTCACCTTCCGTTCGCTCTCATATCGGTTGCCCAAACGAAAGCCCCTAGCTCAACATCTAGTGCCTTCACGTGGGTCTTCGTGTTTACATGTACAGTTACTTTTCTTTTTCGTAACTGACTCGAAGTCTTCGCCTATGCCACACAGTACGGTGAGCTAGGAGGAGAGAGAAGATACGTAAACGTGGTTAGCCATCGTCGGTGTGTGGGACTAGCGTTCCGATATACGTTACCTGGCAGACTCGTTTCGCTTCAGAGTTCTTGACAAATCTTTCTTTCCCGTTCCGGATGCTTTTTTTTTTCTTTCGTTGTAGTTGCATCGGGGCGCCCCCTGTCGTTACATAGATATATCTGTTTCAGTCTTAGTGCCATTTGGCCGTTGTAGGACGCAGCGACGACGATAGGCATGCCAAGCGGAAGTGTTAAACATCTATAATCTATCCAATAACCACCATCGCAAAGTCTTCCTCATTTCTTTTTTTTTCTTTTCTTCGCCAGGTGCTGCTGATAGGCGCGAGAAAACTAAATTCTGCTTTCTGTTGCGTCCCGTGCTTCCCCAATCGAACGTCTTTCTTTCTTTCTTTCTTTCTTTCTTTCTTTCTTTCTTTCTTTCTTTCTTTCTTTCTTTCTTTCTTTCTTTCTTTCTTTCTTTCTTTCTTTCTTTCTTTCTTTCTTTCTTTCTTTCTTTCTTTCTTTCTTTCTTTCTTCCTTTCCTTCCTTAATTCTTTCTTTCTTTCTTTCTTTCTCTCTTTCTTTCTTCCTTTCTTTCTTTCTTTCACCAAGGAGTTCGCGTGCCATTACTTAGCTCGCTCAAGAGCACCGTGCTCGCGGGTAGCCATGAGCGCACTGCGCATCACTTCGACATCGATTTCGTTGCTTCGGCGCGCCCTTTTACGCCCATCTCCTTTCAATCCCTGGTATGCCGCAACGAAAAGCAGGATAGAGAAAGCCATGAATACACGCATGCTTTTATATTCTCCCCTTACTCCATCTCTTTCGGTCTTTCTTTGTCGTTTTCAAATCACGTGCTCACATTCATACCAACTCAGATCGGGACGCCCAGCTCTCTTCATGCGTGGAAATGATACTCGACGCCGTGGCATCCGTCGGCATCCAGCGAACGGTCATTTACAGACGATGATGCTTCGGGCTATAGTTCAAGGACCTGCGAAATGATAAAATAAAAAAGGCAAGCAAGCGAACGGAAGTATCGAAAGCAAAGTTTTATTGACGTCGAGTCGGACGAATTGGCGCGGGACAAAGCAGAGAACGATCTGGCCATATGAGAAGAACGTGATGCAATCGAAAGTGAAGGCATGTGTGCCTAAAGAAAGGCAATCGCCCACAGAAATATGGTGGGGGGGGGGGGGGGCGAAGCCGTTCCCGTTGGGTGAAACGTGGTGTGAAAGCAACGCCCGCGAGATATATCCTCAGTTGTGTGGAGTGCGTACACATACCATAGCTACGGCGTACACATACCATACCGAGCTATGGCGCCTGCATGGGTGCCGTAGCTAGATGGCGCTACACACATGAAGGCACAGACGAAATGGCTTGGGCCATTTTCTTCCGCGTCCGGGAGCACCTTCGAAGTTGCTCCCGCTGTTGCTGATGTTGCTGCTGCTTCTGCTCGGGTGCTGTCGACAGTTTTCTTTCAACACGAAAAGAGCGACGAAAAAGCAACATGAGGAAGTTAGAGGCAGGCGCCTCGCAAAGGCCGCACCGCAACTACTCTCCGGCGCGACGTGCTTCTGCTATACGCTCGTCGAGTGGTAGAAAAGTGGCTCGACAATAAGAGGCTATAAACTATACAGCACTTCGGAATGCTTTTCAGTTCACTCGCCTTTGGAGTAGTTGTGTAGTTTTTTTTCTTGGCTGCTTTTCTTCTGTTGCTATGTTGTTGTTTTTTTTCATGCAAAAGCACTGACTGTGTTGCAGTGAGGCGGATCTACGGCTCAGCTGCGTCCGGCTATTCCTTTTAGATCGACAGCTTGTAAAAGCATTCTCAGTTGCGTCACTCAGAACATAACTAAAGTTTTTTTTCAAAGCATTTAATTTAACTTCTCACGTTTAAGCTTTCAGCTCGTGTCAAGGGTGCTCTGAAATACAAGGTTCCCGAGCTTCGAAGAAAAATCTGAATTAAAAAAAAAAACTTATCATGAGACGACCGGTCTTAGTCTTGCTTGCTGTAGTTTTCTTTGCTAATAATTTTTATGCCACCACAATATATGAATTGCCATAATTGAAGCCACGTGACTCAATAACACATCGCGCCCGAATGACAAGAAAATGGAGACATTGAAAGCGAAGTTACAAATGTTCTGACCGTTGCAGTTCCAAAATCTTCCAGATGACGAACACCCTACACGGGAAAAAAGTACATTCAGAAGAGTTGTACACCCTACTTATGAAAAACATGCTCGCTGCGAACATCAGGCTCGACTAATTGCTAGCCATTTAACAATTACACAAAATAGAGTCGAACATAACAAAGTTGGGTCATTACCAGCGCGTTATTTCAGACACAACTCCACTGTGCCCTAATTGCTCTTGTGTTTCACTTAACGGCCTTGTAGCTAAAGCACCAACACATATTAAGACCACAGTGTGTTCGCTTCGCCCTAACCTTATCTGAAAACACGGCGATACTCACTGAGTGCACAATGAATGCGCAATCGTGTGTCTATCGGAAACGTCTCCTTGGAGTGACACTTTAATGCCACTCCAAGTGAACGCTGCTGAAAAATCGTTTCTTCGAGCAATCATTTAACGCTCATGCAACTTGCCTGCCAAGCCGCACCAGAACGCCACAGTCTCGTAAGACACGCGTCACACATTGCGCATTTTGCAGCGGAGGCACGCCTCAGGCACAGGACAGCTTTTCCCAATCACTCGTATACCATGGCATGGCGACGAAAACTACGGGCCATAAATAAACATCGCCGCTACCTGCCGGGGGCATCGAGATTGTATCGGTTTTAAGTTGGCACATCACTCGAATGTTATTGGAGTCGTAAGTCTAGTGACTGCCTCGGATCTTCCATGCAGGCCTACCGTAGTACGTGTGCCGCTGCTGTCCAAACGTTTTCAGACATGTCATTCGTGATCGCATCGCAGTTGTATTTCTCCTCCCGTTCGTGCTTGCCCCGAAAGTTCTTGGGTCTACATTCGTACGGATTGTTCATACCTTACCCCAACGTGAATTCCCCGAATTTCATCTCCTCTAGTGCCTCACAAAACGATCTGTCCCGGTACTCTCGATAGAACGGGAACGTATACTCATCGATCCAATCTTGGTCGCACGTAGGGAACACGTTCTTTTTCGCAGTGGTGCAACAGCGCTACCCACTGTCTCTCCTGTACACACACAGACCCACTCTCACTACATCTCTCACGTGTTCGGAGACATTTCTGGCAGAACCTCTACCGGTATCTTGGCGTGGATCTAAGCCAGAGATTGGCGATATTTACGCCGAGAGGTTTCCGATTGGCTAGCTATACCACACGTCCTGACGGGTGGGCTTCATTAAAAAAAATCACCCGGATGTCTTTGCGCGCTTCATTGAGCCGGAATTTCATGCAAGTCACGTTGCGAGCGGTCAAGAAAGAAGGGGCGCGGAATGAAACGGACCAAAATACGCTTCTCTTCGCTTTCAATTAAGCTTACATTAGTCTCTCTCGTACGATCTCGGCCTAGCGTGTACAGTGGCTAAGCCCGTGTCCACTTTTTTCTCGCCTCTATCCCACTCTTTCTTCAGGTCTCCTTCTCTGTTGTTTTTCTTTACATTCTTGTGTCCACGGGCACTCGAAGTTCCCGCTCAAAAGTGCGCACTTGGCTCGGCTCTTTGTCAAAACAAAAACACCACCACCTAGCCATCTAGCCCTGATGTAACCGCTGCGGTGGCTAGTTTCTCTCAGACGCTCTTCACAGAGCGCACGCGCGAGGAAGATACGTGCTCGGGTGGCTTCTCGCACGCGGCTAGCATCACAATGCACTTCCCCCTACAGCGTCGTACCACGGTGCGGTGGCGTACCAGCTGAAGAAGTGCGCGTTCTATCGCGGGCGTTATCTGGAGTGAGCGCGCGCATAATCTGAATGTGTTAACCACCTTTTGCGCAACCCCGCCATCTCTACCCCCCTTTCCCCACCTCCTTTTTCCCACCGCCTGATGACTCTTTGTACACGCTGTCTTAGAGCGATTGCCAGGTGAATTGCGCACTATAGCGGGTGGGACGGGCGATGCAACAACGGCTTCGGAAGATTTATGTCACGGATGCACGCCGAAAGCCTCACTCGCTATAGCGCGAGCGCTCCGCGAGATTCAACGGTGATTCACAGCACCGCGGCGAGCCAGAGACGAGTAAAGATCACGACGAGGAAGGAGCCAAATTGAAATCCCGCTGTGTGCGTTGTTGGAGGAGAAATTAACCGTCGGCCCCGGTATCGCCTCATGCGGTCTCGTTCGCCGAGTGCGGTCACGGACCCTTAGCGGCGTTCTGCGTGGCTTCAAGGTCAAGGCATCTTCCAGGATGAGATAGAGAGCGAGCGAGAGAGAGAGAAGTGATGCGAAACTAAGGCACAGCCTTAGCTACCTGGTACGCTACTCTGCATTTTCACAAAACTAAAACGGTCGTTAAGGCCAAAAGGAAAGTTAACGTATATGACTCCGAGTCATATACGTGGTTATGTCAGCACTCCCAGATAGCAGTCAGACATACCCCTCTTATTTTTTCTTTTGAGCGCATATTAAGTTACCTAGAAAGCACGTGAATACAGTTCAAGTACGCTGCTCGAACACTCTCCTCATCCTGCTGTCCTGGTTTCCAAAAAGCCGCCTTCAAGTAAATATTCTGCGTGGATTGCGCGAATCTGAGGCTCAGAACGTGTTTTGAATTAATTGTTTTGTTATCTAACCTGTTCGTTTGGCCTGCCTTTTCCTTTTGGGCTTAATATGTTTGCGTCACTTGCAGCGTGTCCCTACATGCTGTGTGGAGGAAAAGGTCACGTTGATTGCATAACCCTCATGTCAAGTCCTGCTTGGACCCTTGATGTATGAATAAACGAATTAATAAATGAATTTCGTCACGCGCACCTGGCTCTAATGTAGCGTGCCTTCTTATTTTTCGGCAATGAAAAAAAATAACATCATAGTTTCTTCCGAGATTTTACTAAAGATCAAAGCAGATCCAATGCCTTCATGCCCTGTCTTGCTTTCTCCTTTTTTTTTCTGTTTATGTTTCGCTAAAGATGTGAGCGCATCCAAAGTACATTTTGGAATTCTCGTTGAACAAAGCTGTGTTTATGAAGCTACGAATCTGTAGCTAAATCATATGCTATGCGTGCCATTAAGCGAAATTTGTGTTCAACGACAAAGAACGCTTGCACCTACACACCAACGCCAGTCGGCTGAGTCTGTGTGCTCGCTAAGCGCCTGTGAACTCACCCTCGTCACTGCCCTATGATCCGTGTAGAAATACGCGACCTTCACCTTCGGATGCTTGAAAGCACTCATTCATGGCGACGAAAGGGAGGTAAAGCAGACCCATAAGACAAGAAAGTTTGATGCCCCTGCCGAAGGCCGAAGGTCGTAAGGTGAGCGGGGGACGATTCCCAGGCAAATACGGGAGCCGCCGAAGCCCTGCGAAGCTGAGTCAAATGAATTCTCCTTGAGAGGTATATTTCTGCGTAATGGCGCTTGGGTATAGGCACTTAGTACACTTAGAACACAAATACATTTAGGCACTATACAGACGCATGTAGGAATGCTGTTATTCCGGTGGTCTGGCGGGGAAGGTGCTTGAACGAGAGACGGTGAGCAAGACGTGCTAGCTGTGCATAGAGTAATGTGTATCGAATAAATCTTTCCCTTCATAGTCATATCCAACTGTAGATATTCGTTTGCATAAGGTTCATTTGAGCAGTATACTATGTACAACCCTAGCAGAAAGTGCACTCCTCAATTAGAGCCGCTTAAGTACGACGCCCCACATCCCCTTCCCTCGCTTTCTTGTTGACGCCTTTCCTTCAACCCACCGGAGTGCTTTTGTGTACGTGTATAATGTCAGCGGTCGCGTGGCGGCGTTCTGTTTCTCGACGCGCGCGTGCCCTCTTAGCGCCCCAGGTGCGAAAGGTGACAAGACACGTCGCTTTGTCTCTCGACTTAATTCCGCCTTCGCTCTTCCCTTTTTTTCTTCTTTTTCCCACCTCGCTTCTTTTTTCTCCCGGAAGCAGCGACGACTGCGTTCCGCAGCATGCGGCACGGCCGCGATGGAGAGAGAAAGGGCCGCTTCTGGAAAGAAGGCCGCGGCAGAACATCCTCGGCGCTCTAGATGCCGAACAGCGAGCGAGGGGGCTGGGTTATTACAGCCATCCCGCACGTACAGGACGTGCTTTCTTCTTGTTCCGTTCTCGACAGTGACCTCTGTTGGAGAGCGAAGGCAAGACCGAGAGCAACACCTCCTTCCCCTCTTCCTCCTTCGTGCGCTAACAGCGCAGGGCAGGCAGGCGCCGTGTTACGCTAAGAAGAAGGCAGCGCACAGCCGCCGGAGTGGCGGGATGCCACTGCTGTGTACATTTGTAAGAGCACATTCCGCAGCGCCTTCCTCCGTCGCTGCCGGACGCGGTGGACCAAAACGAGCAACCTTCCCAGAGCGCGCCTTTAGCCCCATCTTCTTGCTCGCACGTTTGCTTTGCACACCGCCGGCCAGTCGAGCCGCTACGAGAATCGCGAGCACCGTATACCTGCAGCGCTCGTTGCGTTAATGCGCGGGATGGTTATGCGCCGTCAGAACGACGGCCGATGGGTGAGTTCCTAAGAAACCCTACGCGACAGTTTTCGTTCGAATGTGAATGACGTGGTTCTGGGTCAGGGGGGTTCACGATATAAACTATAGAGCGTAGCTCAGGAAAAACTGCGATGCAAGGGAAGGACTAGGAGGAAGTTCGGTAATACAAACTGCGAGAACATTTAGCAAACAGAAGGTAACGTGTACACTACTAGCCGTGCACAGCAACCCCGGCTGGCGCTTAGTAATAGCGAGCATGGATTTACCAATCACCTTGAACTCCCACTTTGGTAGGGGTGTAAGCCCTGCTCAAAGCACTTTATTTAAAGAGAATAGGTTCAGTCGGTGATCGAAGAGGTTAAGTGCGAGGCAGCTTTTAGTACTACACGATATACACACATGCGGAGATATACAGCAGGGCCACCGATCAAGTGCGCATTGATTGAAGATTGCCAGGAATAAAACAACGTGAATCCTGAACCTTGGTGGTTACAGGTTTCGCCAGTACCTAGAAAAATAACGCAGGGAAGGTTCAACGAAGTGCTCACTGGCAAGGGCTGGCCATGAACTAAAGCCCACCTATCGCTATAAGAAATTTAATACTTAAAAAGAAAAAAGAAAGGATACAGAGAGCCCTTTGGCGCAATGGCCACTGTAGGTAATTATACTCTGGACAAACCCCGAGTTTATTTTGAAGGGGGAGGGGGGAGGTTAACAACTTCGATGCTTTTTAGTGTGTGTGTTTGTATGTGTGTTTTTACATATATACCCGTAATCAAAAACTTCGAGGGGGGCGGGGGGGGGGGGAGTCTCTTTTGCGCATCGACTCCGAGATGTAATTGTTTTACCTTTGCGAGTGATGAGACCAGACAATTCACTTCCAAATTAAATACGGCTCTGTAGGTGAAGCTCGTTTGCTCATCGATAGTGCGCAGCACGCATGTATACGAACCTTAAGGTTGTTAAAGCGGCTGTACGCGTTCGCAACAGCCAAACACGAATAAATTAAGGGACACGTTATGCTTTCTGATAACATCGTCATGCTTTAGGGCCTAAACGATTGAGAAATTTCCCGACGACTAGCCGGATGTCTTTAGGATGAGTTGCTTGGGCGTAGAATGGTATCATTTTAGGATAGCTGCCAACACCTCACCTGTTCGCATTTTTTTTCAAGTGTGGCTGAGCCTCGAAGACCAACAGCTATTCGCATACACATGCCGCCCGAGCCTTTATAGCTCGATAACAACAATACTCGGTGTCCAAGTGCGCACGCATCACCTGAAAGCGTTTCCCACACTGATAAGCTTTATTAACAGATCTCCACGCTTTCTCTGCTATAATACTCTCTCGTTTTCCCCCGAAGTGCCTCATATGGCGTGTTACAGTGTGGAATAAACATTGTTTTATCCATCGACTCGCACTGATTGGTGGTTGAATAACACGACCGGCCTTCCTGCTTGCGCATTCCATTGTCTGCAAAATAATGCGCAGTCTTTCATTTTTTTTTCGTCCCTTCAAGGACTATCTTTCTGACAAAAAAGTGCCATTGGTTAGATTAGACAGGGTCTAGCTTCAGAATAAAAGTGTCTAGCGTGTAAATATTTACTTTCAGCTATTACATTTATGTATCACATGAATTATACTGTAGTGGCCGATTAAAATTACATGAAAAGGAAATCAATAAAGAAAACATCTTGAATGCATAAATAAAAAGAAAGACGGCATTGCAAAAGATCACATGCACCCACTCGCCCCCTCATTACGTATATAACCAGCAAAAAATAAAAATATGTAAATGATACTTGAACGTTATTCGAGAGAGAGAAAAAAAATGGGCAAAGGAATTGGCAGGGAGGCTACAAGGAGATTGCACCGAAGTAGCTGCTAGTGGGGAAGCGGGTGGGAAATAAATATGGTGACACAGAGGGAGGAAGCGACTATAGCGTGCTCATAAAACAGCGCAACGAAGCGAATAAAGAGTGATAAATGAACACGATCACTGAACCTATTTGTTTCATTCCTCTTGCGCCCACTTGGATCGGACGCTTGAGCAATCGCCATCATCCGTCAAGTGCACCCTTCTCAACTCAACTAGCGATCCTATACGTTTTCCTTCTCGTCTCAGGGAGTTCCTCAGATGGGATAAGGATGGTCCCTCGAATAGATCCATGCGATGCATCTTAGCCAAGCATTCACTAAGCACCACTGCACGCCACAGGTGCCTTCGAACCGTTCCGAAGCCGCGTATCTCCGCCGTGCGTTTCGTACGAGAGCCATCTTTCAGCATGGTCGTCAGCGGCAATCCGTCGCGTCGCGTGCCGATGCGCGAGTCGCGTGCAAGCCGCTAGCATATCAAGCGAAGCGACGCGCCAACAGTGGCGACACGGCCACACGTGCAGGAAGGCAGGCACCCTTTCTTTTTTCAAAAAGCGGCGAGGCCGACGCGAGGAAGGGTTCAACAACCCGAGCAACCGGCGAGTCTGGCCGGCTTGGTTCGGCGGCGGCGGCGGGTCGGCACTTTACCGCCGAGGTGCCGCCGGTCGCACCACGTCTCGCGTGTAGCAGCCGTGCCGCCGCGGACATCTATCAGCGTTCACTGGCGTGCGCGCGCAGGGGATTTTGCAGGAAGGCAGCAATTTTCCCCTCAGCAGCCTGTCAACCGACCGAGGAGTCTGCGGAGCCCCGAGAAGGCGTCTCCTCCCCTCTTCCTCCTCCTGGGTATCCATCGCTGCACCACACATCCACCGGTTGTCTTGTTTTCTTTAGTCCGGGACACATGAACGGGTCCGATGGCTGCCCTCCAGTACGCCGTGTACACATACGCGCGCAACTGTCTTGTGTGTGTATATTACATGCACAGGGCGCCTTTGATAATGAGCCTTCTTTAGTGGATCGAACGAGGCGAGGAGCCAGAGGGGGGAGGACGGCGTGAAGTTTCGCAGCAACGAGTGGTCAAACTCGCGGCAGCTTTGTTGGGGTCGGTCTTATTCTTAACGCTTTTTTTTTACTTCATGTTTAGTTCTCATCTTTCCTTTTCAGTCTGGCAACGTGACTGCCCCTTTATTGAGCGCTTTGGGACTCCGCTGGTCCGGCAGCGCGTGCGCACACGTACACGCCCCCGTCTGGGAGAGGTGATGCAGGAATGCTGGCCCTCACATCCGCACGCGGAAGACTTCGATTCGATTGGCCGCTCATGATCCTCGCGCTTGCCTTCCGCACCAGGCTGGCGCGTCGTGGGTTGGCGAGTTCCGGAGCTACGGCCGTCGCTGTTTGCAGGGTCGTAGAAACAAACAAAGAAACAACTAAACAAGTAAACAACTAAACAAGCAAATGAAAGCACGAACGGACAAACAAACAGACAAACAAACAATAACTCGGAAGAATCTTTTCCGGGGTGGGGCAATCTCTTCGATAGTAAATAACTAGTACTGAACGCTGCACCGAACAAATGTTTCTTTGCAGGCTTGCGCACGTATTATTTGGTTATTGTGTCACGATTGTTGCTATGACAATGAACTCAAACCCCGCACTTATAAGATCATATATCGTTGGTCCAAAGAATATCTTAATCTCAATGTTAGCTTAAATGATAGCTATTATGAACTCCAGGTCAAGATAAATATTTAGCATGAAAGGCGAGAAGACCAGAAAAAAAGTGTTAGTGAACTGATTCTTGCATGAATCGGGCACTCTTTTTTTTTTCGTTATTACCTTGCATGAATGGGCTGATGTAGTGAAACATTTGCTGTACTATGGATGTTGATCGATTGATTGCTTAATGACAATGATGTAGCTCTGCGACAGTCTCTTCTATAAAAGGCCAGGGAGAAGGGGCTCTAATTTTCCTCTTGTTAATTTTCAAACAAAGGAGCAAAATGCTCACGAGAACTCTGTCTTCTTTTCTCTTTTTCAGCGCCACTCTCATCAGAAGTCCGGTCTCCACGTGATAGGGGTAAGTGCCAATGCATGCTTTTCGATATTCCTAGAAGAAACATACACGATTCTTGGCCGTGAGAAGCTAACACCGGGAGAACATCACCTCCGCAAGTCCTCGCGCATTTCATCACGTTGCGCGCATTCGAAAGTGCGTAGGACCGGGAAGCGACTTCTGCTTATTGGGCAACCTGATCTCCTCGATTTTCCAGTAACGAACGTGAAGAAGCTCGTGACGGTAAAGAGGTGTATAGTTTATCCCGGTTATTTTCCTCCTCTTACTGTCTTCGCGGTAAGGAATACAATACGACCACGTGCATATCGCGTTCGCGCAAACGTGTCCGCTCCGGTGTTGTCTGCATTTACTGCTGCCAGCGGTCTGCGGTGTTGGCGCGAAAAAAAAAAGCCATTTCAAGAGAACGCCGAAACCGTTACCTGACTCCTTGGCGGAAGACAGTATAAAAGAGAACAGGTGCTGACGTATGGACAGCTGACGTCAGCTACCATGCTCTTCAGAGTGTGAAAGACGCCAGTATACGGAGAATCGCATGGCGTATTTGCGGTTTTGATGCGTAATTAACATATTTTGATAGATCTAATGCATTACAATCTGCAGCTGGTTGGAATAGCGCGCGCACTTAGTAGCTTAGTAGGTCTGTGAGGTAAGTTGCATTGATCTGGTGTACTAGGTGGGTCAGTTTAAGCGCGTGCGAACGCCGAGTAAGTAAAAAAAAAAACACCGTGTGATCCAACATAAACCGTCATTTCCGGTTACAATAACGTCATGATAATGTCATAGATTTTGACATAGTCGGCACAGGAAATGTTTGCCAGTTTTATTAACTGAAGAACATCGCGCCGCATAATAAAATTAGTAAGGATTCAAGCTGCTAAAGTTCAAGAAGTTCTTTCCCAGCAACGAGTATCCTCTTTAACTGTGATAGTTAGCACGGACGCGTGACGTGCTATTACGTCATGAGCACGGAGGTGTGAATAGTAGTTTCCAAGATAGCAGTTGAAAGCTAAAGAAAGGCGCTTGTTTTTTTCTTTTTGTTAGCACAACCTAAAAAGGTAAACATACAACTCCCAAGGGGAAGATAGTAGTCCATAACACAGCAAAACACCGCACAATAACTGCTTATCGTAGACTTTCTTCGACAGTTGCCAAATAGTCTAATAGACAGACGCTTTGGCTAGGTCAACTCGACCTGGACGAGCTACCGGGGCACCCATAAATTACGGAACTAAGCAGCCTTCACGGCGTAAGACTCTTGTACGGCGCTCACAGCTGACCGGCTCTGCACATTCAAGCGACGGCAGATGCATGGCTTTCCAACAATACCTCCGAGAACCAATAGAGGACGCCTCCTTCACGCGCCTCTATCGTTCAGAGTACGTAGTCTCAGTAAGCTTGGAGGACTGCCTGTATAATTCATTTTACTGGGCATTGTTCACCAGCTTGACGGGTCTTCGAAGCGTCGCAGAAAATATCCGCTAGAAAGAAGTTTTGAAAAAGGCTGAAAGGGGAGGACAGGAAAAAAAAAAGTACTTCGCGTAGCTTCGTTTGCGGCAGCATGAAAGCCGAAGGACGTGCGCTTTGCCTGTTTGACGTTTAGCTGCGCATTGAGTGACCCGCCTCAGAAACTCGGGAGGGATAAGCGTCAGAGATGGCACCAGCGTCCAGCGGTGTATCGGTCTAGAAAATTCGAATACAAACAGAAATGCAGAAGCCGACGAGGTTTGATGCAAGTGTATAATGTTTGTGGGATGGAGAAAGGCTTTGAAAGAGTTTGTGCTGGGGGCCGTTAGACACTATTGACGCCATCAAAAGCAGCATGAGTCAGTAGGACTTGTGTGATGTATGGAAAGCCTTCAGAGTTGCCGGACAATGTCGCGGGTCGTGTAAAAAGGAGAGGAAGGAAAGAAACACATCAGAAGTGAAAAAAAAAAGCAGAGCCGATAGAAAAGGTGAAAAGTCACGGACGATAGAGATAAGCAAAAGCCCTTTTATCTTTTATATATTTTTATTTTTTGCTTCAGTCGACGGACGAATACCAACGTCAGGGACTCATCGCAGTTTGAGTCCGTTATTCGCAAACATTCCAGGTAGAACAATTACACTAGCTGCAGTATTGGGGTACAACGATGTTCTGAACCTCGCAGTGTGGAATACCGGCTGCGGCGGCTGCATTTTCGATGGAGGCTAAAATTCTCCAGGCCTCTATGCTCCAATTTGGATGCATTTTAAGAAACCCCAGGAGGTCGGCATTTCCGAAGCCCTCAACTATGGCTTCTCTCATAATCATATGGTGCTTTTGGGACGTTCAACTCCACATATAAATGGAACCTGTTTGCTCAGAGACATGAGTAAAGACACATAATGTGTTGCGCCGTACTACTCCCGGTGGCAGCTTTTCATCTCAACCAGGAATACCGCGGGAAAAATATTCGAGGGCTTGTCTTTCCTGAGCACACGCCAATACAGTAGATGTATTTTGTATAATTATCCGGTGGCCACTGGCTGCTGTTGCTCAACGGGTTAAGGGTAGCACAAGTCTACTGCCGATACCGCAAGTGCGCGTTTCTCTTACTGATGTCAGTCCCCTAAATCACCTTTATAAGGCCACTCTGACTGCCATATTGTGTAAATAATAGCTGTGTGATGAAAACTCTAAGACACTGTGAGCCCCTACTGTAGTCTGACAAAGTCCTGCCTAGCCTCGAAGAAGACCTGCACCTCTCTGTGTCAAAATAAATGTTTTTTTCCATCCATATCTCACAGATTACATGGGCAGAGTAAGTTCGGGGGCAGATGCATAATGCATTCGATGAGAGGGCGCTGGAAGAAATAGACAGAGATATACTGCATTTGTGGCAGCTTCAACGAGTCTCACCGGTGGCCACCGGGATTCCCTGGAGCACCATTTTCTCGAATTATCGCAGTGCTTGGCCACTCTTGCGTGCACTGGTGTGATTGTCAAAGACGTCATTAGGCTTCGTCGACTTCCTGGTGTCACCCTGGTGCCGTCCTGGGGTCACCCTGGTGTGCACAAAGGTGGCGCTGTGACGGTACCTTGATGTGCATGGCGGGATTTGCCGAAAATGTAGTTATATCGTGAAGTGCTTGCATTGTGTGCCATGCGTTCACAAAGCGCTCATTCCCGTCTATTTTGCAAACGATTATTGCGCAGGTTGCTACTTCATGCTGAAGCATTACGAAAACGGCGAGCAAATCGAGACGAACGAGGCGTGCCTGAACTGCACGTGCGTGAGCAGCATGCTCATGTGCTACCTGCGCGTGTGTCCCTACGTAAAGCAGCTGGGCGACGACTGCACGGTGACAAAGCGGCCCGGCGAGTGCTGCCCGGACATCGCCTGCCCGGCCGGTACGTCCGCCGAGCGGCCAGACACTTTGGGGGCGCATGGTACGGACCACGAGCACGTATCTTCTTCGACTAACCTAGGTCACCCATCCCGACCTCTTCCCTTGCACGCACGAAACCCCGGAGAGCGGTGGCAAAAATGGCGGCGAGCCGACCCCCTTCGCCTTCCAAAAATGTCTCTCCCCTTTTCCCCGTTTCCCCCTTTCTACTCAGCACCACCCAGCAACCCCCTTGCACACCTTTGGGAGCAGCGTGGAGCAAACATAAAGTTTTTCGTCTTGAGCACAATAGATAGGTAGATATATAGATAGATAGATAGATAGATAGATAGATAGATAGATAGATAGATAGATAGATCAAACGAGGAAATAGGGAAAGGATAGATAAAAATTAGCAAAACGAGAGATTTACTGAAAGACAAACTTCTGGTTCTCTACCCTATGTCAGGGCCACACTAGGGGAAATGGAAAGGTGGGAAGGTAGAAAAAAGGAGACATTTTTAAATGCAAGTAACTTAATAAGTACAAATATCCCATTTACTACCCTACTGAGTAGAGTGGAAAGGGAGGAAAGGGACTGGAGGAGGAGAAACTGCTCGAAGAAAGCAAACTGCTGCTCAGGAACGTAACGCAGCTCGCCTGTGTTGTCTGGCACATCCCATCATCCCGGGCACAACCCTCTCACCCTTGGTGTCAAACATGCGAACCCCCCACAATCCTGGGAGCCCCAAATCTTGCCCCAACCTTTTGGGTGTTCTTCCCCTGTCCTGGGCGGTGTCTTGCGTGAATGGATGGCTTCGTGGGAACTCAACGCTTTGACGCCCTTGATTTCCATATCCTCGTAGGGCATTGAATGACAGTGACACAATGCCGTTCTGGCGGAGATAGATGTAGTGAGCTGGCTTTTCTAGAATTTTTGTAGACAAGGCGAAACTATAAGCGTAATTTATCGATATGTAACGCGTTGCCTAACGAGGCACTAAGGTTAACTTTGCTCGATACTTGAGTAATTTACAAAAGTATTACTTGCTCTAGCTAGCCTTGCTCAGTCTGACGAAGTGTGCATAGAATATTGACTCGATTCATTTCACTCTTTGTTGAATAATGTGTGACAGAATATAAAATAACGTTTATGGGACCAGTTTCTCCTTATTTTATACTTTGTATGAAGGCTGAAATGCAAGTATGGTGGCTGCAAGCTACGTATTAACTGGTAATAAAAAGACACGATGAATAATGGCAACTCTAACTGCGAAAAATCACCGAAAACTTGAGAATTAGTGATACCGTGTCCTGAAATCCCGTTCCTTGACAGTGCATACCAAGTTGAAGCGTGTGCTACAAAGCGTTGTGGTCCTCGGAGCAGTGTGCACCCATGCTTTATCTTCTGGGGTGCACCCCGTTACTAACCGCATGCATTTTTTTTCTCGTTTTCGTTACTTATTTTTCTTTGGCGCAAGCTGGTGTATGTGCACTGTTCACCTCCCGGCACGGCACGCAGGTTCGATGCGCCACTGGTTTGCACGTGTGAGACCTGTCACTGCCTGCACAATTAAAAAAAAAATCACTCGGCTGAAGAAACGCAAATCTCGTAAGCGTATACAACGACGGCGTCGTGCTGATAGAATCACTCGACTGTTCAGTTCTGTTTTATACGTTGTTTGCCAATTCATGTAACGAAGAGAAAGCAAGTCGAAAGTTTGACCTTTAGATGGCGCCCGTCGAGCGAGTAAAAGCAATCTTGAAGTTTTCTGAATCATTCAATAGAAAAGGTTTTTCTTCTTCATTTTTCGTCCGTGGAGGACATTAAGGACGCTCATAATTTGAAATACCAGCGTCGTTTGCGAGTTATTGAGTCGTTCACAGTGTATACAAGCAATTGGTGCATGGCACACTTTTGTTTCTTTGTGTGGAGTGAAAAGAGCGTGTCACACATTGAACTTTATTTCAAATCTGACATGGTGTTCAAGCGCTCCGCCTTCAAGTTCGGTCTACTCCTGTCCACTCACAGTTCATGAGAGGTATCCAGTTCAAGAAGGCTCAAAACGAATATCTCAAGATAGTGTGAGCCACAGAAAGAGCAGTTGATACATTTTCTTATGAAAACAGTGCACATGTGCTTGTAATCTCACTGTTGAGGCAATAATAGATGATCAATGCCCATATATATGGCTTGGTGTGGCTGATAACGGAAGGATGAAGCACTGCGATATATAATGAAAACAGTGTTAAGCATTTTTTTCTTTTCGTGTCTAGCGGCATATGGCATGACAAACGATTAACGACCAATGACATTCTCTGAGTTGAACTTATCACCTGATAACAATAAGAGAGGGACCGTTCTACATTAGTCACGCATGTGCATGCGTCTAGCGTTAACATGGCATGTTTTTTGTATTATTTGTTTGTTTTTTCAGCCGAGTTCGATTGTTTTTGCACGCAACAGGTCACCTTTTTTTTCCTGAGCTTATGGTTTCCCCGCACATGTGTTTAACCCTGTAGGCACAACGAAGGAAAACAGTTCCCCGCTCTGCATGAAAACTGCACTGCCAACCTAGGACTAGTCGGAAGATACGATGTGTGGTTGCGAAAATTGTATTGAAAAGAACTGGAGCGACTCTGCCATGCAAGTTGTGGTTGGTTGTTTTGCTGAATTGTCACAGCGCTGGATCAAATTTAAACGCAAGTCCACAAAGTTAAACGTTTTTTTTAAAGTGTACATAACAACTAAACAGCGAAACGAAATGAGTGTAAACAAAAGTGAAAGGCGCTGACGAAGGTTCAGCCTGATTTTCAGTCTTGAGTCACCATCCCTACAAACGCGAAATCGCTATCGAGGGAAGCGTGATCGGCGCTTTGCTGCTCTTAATTTGACAAAACGTTATTTTCCCATTTCCTCTGCTTAATAGAAACTTTCAGTGAATGTAGCAATGTATAAGAATGCTCGGTGCTGTATGATGGTGTTATGGTACCTATGTTGCCACAACGCTTAACAACATTTCGAGTAAGGTCCTTTTTACCAAGTTAAAATTTCGGAGACGAGCATTGCAAGTTAATTTGATGCTCAAAGCAGATTCGGTCGATTTGTATTAACTACTTGACAAAATCGACACTGCAGCACTCTTGTGAGATAGCATCCCGACTGGAGCTTTGTATGGAACTAGCAGTGCTAATCAGGGTATCGAAGCTATGCGCCACCGTTGAAGTTTCGAGCAACATGTCTGACAAGAGAAGGCTGTGAAAAAGATTCCGTACATTTCGTACAGTTGTCGGGCAGAGTTATGCGTCAGATATCAGCAGGTGTGTTTCCGAAATCGCTATGCCGATAGGTTTTATGACAAAAGAATAACGAAAAGGTCTGGTGTCTTTGCGGGAGGTGGCTTCAGCAAAACAATCGCTACAACGATGCCGCTCTTGCACATACACAACTTTTATGGTCAATCTAGTCGTCGCAATGTGACTGACGAAGTATTACAGTGCTAGTGTTCAACTATTCATGAATGCCGTGAATCTGAATGTCTTCTCTTGCCGAAATGTTTAAGGGCTCAAGTGTGTACGTGATCTTGGTTTATCTCTGTGCAAACGCATCCCAGAATTTAGACATTCAAGTGTGTTTCTTTCTGTTGGAATGTATGTAAAAAACATTATTGCCAGTAGTGAAGCACTTGAAGCTGTAGGCAGGCTGTTTACTAGACTGAAAACACCCTCACAGCGTAGTGAATGTCCATGCCGAAATCATTGGCATGGAGCGAGCTATTGTCGTGCTCAATTGCTGCTGACATTGCTGACGCCACTGCTGCTTTCTGTATTTGGTCACAATGCCTCGTTTCACCGGACGCCTTCTGTACCATATTTCTGACAACAGTAATACAAAGCAAAGAAAATGTCGACTATTGTATGCTGGTTACTGCATTACTCATATTGTCTCTAAAATTTCAAAAACATACGAGAGACTACAGATTGATAAGAGTCCACACAAAACGTAGTGACAGGGATGACACCAGGAAGCAGCTTGATTTAAAACACATACTATCACACATTCACAAAGCAACGTTCATAATACACAGTGCTTGCTCTTTTTCTAGTCTCATCTTGCTACTGCATGAACGCGCTGGCCAACAATTACCACTACAAATACCGCACGAAGCCAGCCTCCATGACAAGAAAGCTGTAAAGCGACGCACTGAAGTCTAGCTGCGGTTCTCACCCAATCCATCAGTGAACGACCAACCCCGAAAGTGAGGCCAGTTGCGCACAAGAAGATACAGACTGAAAAACAAAATATAGTAGAACATATAGTGCGCACAGCTTGAGTGCCACATCGACTGCTCTATAAGAGACACTTCACTAGCCCCAGAAGCATGCATACCGGGACATGACGCACACGGAGTGTTCAGATCGGCCGATAGTTACTTTTTTTTTTATAGGTTATCTTATAGGGCTGCGTACTCCTTTCTCTGGGGCAATAAAACGCGACGCCAAAGCACTGGAGTGGAGCGAGTACTAAGTTGGCGTGTACAAGAAGATATGCGCGGAGGCCTTGTTAATTGCAGTCTCCCCTGTATCGATAAAGACTTTTGCACTGACTCGAACCTTGCCACCGGTCGAGACGTTTAACCGGAGACTTTTGCACTGGCAACAGTCTCCCCCACTCATCCCCCCCCCTCCAACCCAGTCAGGTTCTGAATTCTTCTTTCCACTTTTTTTGCTGCGGGTGTGTGTAAGAGGCGGGAAGTGGACTTTGAGGGTCAACGCTCTTTTCTTTTAACCCTCGCCGCCAGGATGAGCTTCCAGGGCATGGCGAGTGAAAGGAAGAAGGAGGAGAAAAGGATAAAAAAAGAAAGAAAAGGAGAGAGAAAGAAAGAGAGAGAGACAAGAGGCAATAAATTCGTACCGGACACGCCACGCCAAACTTTCGAACGCCCTGCGTTTGGTCGGGTGGAGCGCGTGCACGAGTAGGTGTATCCAAAAGGAAACGTTCAGCGGTGCCCTCAGATAAGTATCTCGGCAGCATAGAGGTAGAGAGAGAGAGAAAAGAGGAGAGAGAGAGGGTTTTGATTGTGTTCGACGGCTGCAGATTACTGCGCAGCGAAGGAGTATACTGCGCCTTCGTCAGGTAATACATCCTGAGATGTTCCCCTAACCACTGTTGGTATCGGCGGCATTCAATAAGAAAAGGCTGGGCGGGAAAGGAGAAGGGAAGGAACACTTATTTCTCAAAAGAAGAAGGCCGTTGTGAAGAGTTTATGCGACAATGGAGGCGGAAATGTTGTAGGCCCGTGTGCTCAGATTTGGGTGCCCTTGAAAGAACATCAGGCGCTCAAAATTTCCGGAGCCCTTCACGACAGCGTCTCTCATAATCATAAGGTGGTTTTGGGACGTTAAACCTCACATATCAAAAGAGTTTATGCGACCTGGGTGTGGTATATTTTGTGGAATTAAGACGCGTGGGATGTATACGAGGCATTTTCTCGGCCTCCGAGATCACTTAAAGAAATGTAAAAAGCTCGAATCGCACGATGCTACCTTAAGATACTAACTCTTAAATCCGTACCCCCACCCACTTTCTGAATGATACGTTCCTACTGAAATCGTCGTTAGCTTTCATCAGCACATGCGTTGGGCGTGAAGGAACACACGTGTTTGCTACAGTTTGGTCTTTTCTTTTTGATAACTTTAATGAAAGATGTTAAAAATTACGCAACTCATACAAATTCCGAGCTTTCCGCGTCGTGAACACCACGGCTTCCACTTGCATAGATTCCTATATCTGGCTACGCAGTCTTCCGACAGTGGTATTTGTGGGTCTGTTATAGAAAAGTAGAAGATTTCAGTTATCCATTCACCACATCGCCTATAAGGCTCCTGAGCGAGTTAGCTGGTCGTTAAGCAAGACAAGCGTTATATAGTCGAATTCACAGATGAACTTAAGTGCTGCCATATCGAGCTATTAACGTTGCCTTTCTGTTTGTCTACAGAGAGAGAGAAGAGAAAAGCTGCGGAGGTTAACCAAGCTATGGCATGGTTGTCTACCGTACACTGGGGGGGGGGGGGGGTTGGAATGTGAATAATGACAAAGAAAGGATATAGAGAAAAAAAGAAGAACAAGAAAGATGCATGAACAGTTTGCTTAAAACTAACCAACACGAACAACTACATAAACGAACGGCACTACAGTACGGTCATATGCGTCAAGCAGGCTGTGGAATTAAATTCGGCGTTTCGCAAGTTGCTATTTGACGTTACGGCACGACGATTCAGAATATATTGTTGCAAAAGCTCACGAAAATCAAGCCTTTTGTATTTAGTCAGATCCCCTGTACCAAGTCAATTTTGCTGGTCCGATAGACGAAGGTCACCAGCCATGTGCAACAATGTACACTGCGGAAGATACTTACCGCTGCTAGTCTTGCGAAGCATTGCGGAACGCTGTGTGGCTTCACCTGGCTCCATACGTGTTCCAGATACGGAACACAAACATGCTGTTCTGTATTTGTTCCATGCATATATTGTGTTTCGTATGGTGTTCAGTACGAGACACAGTGTGTTTTGTGTGTGTTCCACACATACACTTTGCTCCATGAACATAGCGTATTCTGCCTGTTTTCCACCCATGGAAAGTGTTGCATAAGGTGTTCAGTACAGAACACAGCTAGCATGATGCTTTAAACGAGCCATACGGAACACTAAACGTTAATCATAATGAAATAACGGGAGCGCAAACTAACGGGACACAAGACAAACGAGCACCTCTCTTGTGTCCCGTTAGATTGCGTTCCAATATTTCATTATGAATACATATTAACTAGCCCGCCTCTCAACCCTTCTACAAAACATCATTGTTAAGAAACCGACTATCACCTAATGAAAATGTAAAGAAAATTAAAGCAAGACTTTGACCACGATCAAAGCAAATAAAAGCAATGCGTATCAGTGTATCGCAAGTCTGCATAAATGGCGACAAAAAACTTGCAAAAAAGAATGCGTTGGCGAGAAAGGTAGGGAATGGGAAAGCAAGATATCAGGAAAGGAGACGTCGGTATGCGGAGGCGAAGTTAAACGTGACGAATGGGAAATCAAACAGGCACGCCCGAGGACGCCGAGAGATGCCGCGCTTCGTGCGTTAACTCCACCCGGGGACACGCGGGCGACGCCAAGAGCTGCGCCGGCGCAGCCACCGAGGAACAGAAATGACGAAAAACCCGAGGCTGCTAAATCGGAATATGCCTCGCAGCGGATCGGAAGTGAATCGTTAGCGCCTTCCATTGCACGACGCTGGAGCCATTTTTCATGCGCGTTGCGTCTTTACTGTCGCCTAGTACAAGTAACGGACATGCCCGTATTTAAAAGAAGGCTAATAGAGGTAATGAGGTGAAGCTGAAACGCTCGGCAGTCGCTCGAGATCGGTATGACAAATTATTTCCCGGGCTCGCTGCGGTATCACTATCGATGATGCACACAACAAAGTTGAGAGTAAGTCTCGTAAGCTATAATAGTGAGTTCACTGTTTTACCTATCTGCCAAGCGGCAACAAATAAACAGGACACCAAGCAAGCAAACGATCAAACAAACAAACAATCAAACAAGGAAAGCCAGGTGACAAGGAAACAGGAAGATTCGATTTCACGTACCAATAAAAACGACATCGATTGAGGTTCGTTTCGAAGCTGCATCGACCTTCGTAGATGAAGTATAAGCTTCGTGCATTATCAATGAGTAGATTGATTGATTGATATGTAGGGTTTAACGTCCCAAAACCACCATTTGATTATGAGAGACGCCGTAGTGGAGGGCTCCGGAAATTTCGACCCCCTGGGGTTCTTTAACGTGCACCGAAATCTGAACACACGGGCGTACAACATTTCCGCCTCCATCGGAACATTATCAATGAGTAGGTGTTGGGATTCGCCGCTAACGAAGCCTTGGTATCAATGGACAAGACATTCCTACAGAATTCAGGGGCGTCTTTTACTATCCTAGCGTCCCCTATCTGTTTATCCCTTTAAACCGCACACTTGTACGAGCAGTAATCAACAAGCATCGGCGAACAAGGCTACATTATCAGAAAAACAGAGAGAAGCGGTGGCACCAAGAAACGCACACTGCCACTCCAGTGCGCGCCACACGCGCACCCCCTCTCAAATCTCGAGCCACGAAGATCACAAGCCGAAGCAACACGCGCGCGGGGGGCGAGCGCTTGTTTCCCGCTATGCGAGTCCTTGTTTCGCACGCAGACCGCGCCGTGGTGCTAAGATAAAAGCAACGATCAGTCCTTTTTTTTTTTCCTTTTTTCAAGGCTGCTGGCACCTAACAGGTGCTCGCGTGTATAATTTGCCGAGATTGGCAACGTCTCGCTATCTATTCTCGAATCTCCCCGTCTTCCTTGTTCCCTCGACCACACTCTTTCACTAAACCTCTGAAATGTGTATACCTATCGATAAAGTACATGCCTGCATAAGCTTGTTTTTCCACCACGTTTTTAGTTTGTTCTCTAGTTGCTGGAGTGAAAGTCTGTCCAAAGTCGTGACCTGTCGACCTTGTCAACGGTTTCTTTTGGGGGGGGGGGGGGGGGGAAACGCCTACACGTATATGAAAAGGGCGAGTCCGTGGCGTGCGATTTCTAATTCACGAGGATCACGCGAAGCCGCCCGCGTCTTCCTTCCCTCTGTGGAATTTTCGATTTTTCGCTTTTTATCCCCACGGTCTTTGCCAGTTGTGTTATAGCTCCGTTTTCCTTTTTTTTCCATCACTCTCTGTCTTCTATGAATTCCGGTGGAATATTCCACGTAGTGTCAAGAGTGGTGCTGCCCTTGACATAGTAACTAGCGCAGACATAGCAAGGCCACTGTCATTTTTATTTAGACGACTCTTTCACTCTCCGTCACATATCGACGCGATGGCGATTGACATTAAACGTATGCGCAAGACCTGCTTAACAACGTAGAGGATTCAAACTAACGTTACGAAGGCCAATATCTGTGAACATGCAGAATGTGTACGCCGTTTAAGAATTGTGCTTCAAGCGCGCGGTGGACAAGCTTTTATTTATGCTACAGGCGGCGAGGGTGAATATTCTTGCAGTAGCAGCGGCATCGGCAGCAGTTTTTTGATACGCTGTGAAGGTGTTTTTTTCTTACCATGTTAGTTTAAGCACATTCGTAAGGAAATGCACTGTCGTTATTGCACTTTTAACATTTTGCGACGTCTGTTGCCATCAAAGTAAGCTATACAAACGTGCGACTTATGTCGAATATTCATAAATCCAATTACGTCACAATAGTAATGAATGTGACAGTTAATCTCCTACGAAGTGTCGTTGTGCGAATTGTGCAATATGTTATCTGAGCTTTGACGTGTGATGTACGCTTCTGCGTTCTAACAAAAAATGATTTTGCTAGTGGGAACGCTTCAAGTTAGCATATTTCGTGCTTGCACCCTACGATTTACTGAAATATTTTTGCTAAATTTTCAATTCGTGGGCGTTACGTGTCAATGCTACCATATGACACCGGAAAAATATTTTAATAGATCAGATTATCAGTAAGTCCTTCCTTTGGACGCTCTAAAAAGAAATCAATCAATCAATCAATCAATCAATCAATCAATCAATCAATCAATCAATCAATCAATGGGGCATAACTCAGGTTCGTACGATAAGTACATGCAATCAGGACGTGTGTTTCAACATTCGTCTGTCTGTAAACTACAAGACCACCGTTTCCTTGAGTGGTTGGATACTCTAAACGGCCACTAGGGTTTGAGCCTGCAGCTCTCGGAGTAGCGACACAGAGACAAGCGTCTGCAACCGGGAGTTTCCCTGCTGCATTTCTTTTCAGTGCCGGTACCTACCGCCCTCTACGAGCCGGAAACAGAAGCTCCATCCGCCGATGAAGGGGCAGGTATGTGCGAGCATTTATTTGCATGTCTTTTTAAATTGGCGAGCTGCCCTCGCTGTCTTGGCATTTGGCTAATAATTTTGTATTTTTTATAAATTGATTGGATGTTTTAATGTTAAACTTAACGCCTATGAATATGGGTTACTTCATGCATGCTTCGAAGTCTAAGAATTAATGTGCTCGCATGTTTAATTTAACAAGCAAAAAGCTGCGGGTGTCACTCGTTAAGAAAATGCAGTCCGTTGTTCTTGTTATGGCTCACAATTTTACTAATACACCCATCATATGTCAAACAAGCTTCAACCAGAATAGAATTTTCTGCCTATCAGCTGCGAAGCTCGAAAAAAAAAAAATCCTGCAAGGCAGCCGATATTCTTGTTGCCTGCAGTTGTTTAGAACAAATCAGCCATGTTCGCGTAAGATGAACCTGAGCATGATATCGATTCCACGGTAGCTGCACTGCCATTGTAGCCCAGTACACAGTCAAAATTGCCCGATGATAACAATGTCCTTCTTCTTATTGGTGTTATAAACTTACAAGGTACTATTGCTGTGTTAAACGCACACCGAGTGTTACACCTTAAAGCCAGGCTTGCACAGAAGTGCACAAAAACAGAATTACACTGCGCTGCAGAGCACCATTTACCTCCTATAACGCGCCCGTGCAACACTGCATGCACACTGTGGAGTGTGTGCTAAGTGGCACGTTGTAACACGAAGTGGGCTTGGCGCTCTCGCAGGATGCTACATCGACGGCAAGCACTACTCGGAGGGAGCGCGAATGCCCAGGGACCCCAAGAAGCCGTGCGAGGTGTGCTACTGCATCCGCAACAGCAGCGCCTGCGTGCTGCAGGACTGCGAACTCCACGTGGACGGTTGCTCGCCCGTGTTCTCCAGGCCCAGCTGCTGCCCCACGAGATACAACTGCAGTGAGTATAGTGTACCCGCACTTCAGGCGGTTTCTCATCACTTAGCCAAGTTTCACACTGGGCTACTTGTTACGGCGTTCTGCTGCAGTGTAACTTGACGAAATGCACTGACAAGTAACGTAACAAGGAGTACCACCTGTCTGCACACTACATGTCCTGTCGTTTTGTTTCGTAACTCGTCTGTGCATTTCACTAATCGCAACTACAATACAACTCTCATCATTGTACCTTTGGCTATTCCATTTATTACATACTTGCAGCGTTTCTTTCCACGCCTATTACCTTAGTTCTCTAGCATGATAGGGTAGAAAATCAATGCAAATGAACAAGATCAGTGGCACCAACACAGACGCTTATAAATGGGGTCATAGTTCGTAGGTAACTGTACAAACTTTATATTTCGATATCTAGAACTCTACGAAAACCATGAAAATTTAATTTATCTTTGTTATGACCTTTTTTTGTGCCGGAAATGTGTCTTTTCATATTTAGTGCTGCCTTTTTTACTAGACTACTACACCAACTCGCCAATCAACAAGCCATTTATTTACTTTTATTTTTATTTTTCTGTTCCGCTTCCCCTTTTATTTTTTTTTACTAATCGCAACCACTGTTACCACATACATTTATAGCATTTCTCTTCTATTTCATAGTTCTTTAACTTAGGTGAGCTTTATTCTACAACAAAGAACACGCAATTATTGTATGCTCAGAACGTTTATTTGCAGAGCGGCTTTGTCGCATCAACATAGTTTTGAAGGATAAGACAGCTTTACAGGAAGCCAAAAAAATGAATTTGTGTGCACAGTTAGCCAGCTAAGGATATATATATATATATATATATATATATATATATATATATATATATATATATATATATATATATATATATATATATATATATATATATATATATATATATATATATATATATATATATATATATATATATATATATATAAGTGCTTATGCTTAGTTCATGCCAAGGAACGATACGAGGCGTACCAACACTATATTGGCCTCTAGATGTGCACTAAAACGCAAACCTTTTTTTCACTATACAGCTGAGGAAGCTGCCACTACTGTTCCACCTGGTCTGTTGGCAACTGAGGCTCCTCCGATCGGTAAGCAATCCCTTGACGATTCCTTTAACAGTGTTTTCTGAGACATCTGGAATTTAGTACCGTGATCGTGAATATAAACTTGTTCATCTTTAAAAACTTCAGAAGAGCTGTCATTGCTCAAAGCATGCATTAACGTATAACTTAGCATATATAATTATCCTGTAGATAGAGTAAGGCGCCTAATTACTAGAATTTGTTAAATCAGCCATCCACAAAGTCATTGATAATGATTCAATTAATAAGGCGAGGTTCAATATGAATACTTGTTCCTTATACACACAAGCACGAGCTGCTGTAGAGAGCCGACTGATGAATGACTGCGAGGCTATGTTGATCAGAAAGAGAACTGCGCACATCAGAAACTTTTTGATAGTTACCATTCTTACGACTACCGTATAAGAGGTTCTTGTCAGCGCGAAGGCACGAGTTATTTAGTTGGCAATGTCTTGCGGGGCTTCTTCCACATACTCTCCACAAGGAGGAACTTTGTACGCGATGCTCGAAATGATTACTCTCTCTCTCTCTCTCTGATCGAATTCAGCTATCGCATATACTCAGATTCTACAGACGCAGGTTAGCAGTAGTCAATTTTAGATCTATCGAAATTATGGTTAGCTTGTGACTAGTTATGGCTGAATTGTGTTCAGTGTCTGCTGGCCTTAGAGCAAGCGTGGACCAATGTGGCCACGCCTAGCCTGAGTGTAGGCTAGTGCCACCTAATGGCGGCCAGTGTTGCTGATGTACTCCACTAACACGTACATTTTCTCCATGTAATCTCAAAACAATTCTTGAGTTGCGTAAGGTTTATTGTGCTATGCTGTTCTCACCCACTATCAGGCTGCATGCACAAGGGCAAGTTCTACGAAGACGGAGCACAGGTGCCCTCTGACGAGCCGTGTCAGCATTGCTACTGCATGCGTCATGAAGTGGTGTGCGCGGTGAACGAATGCAAAGCACCATCGGATGGATGTGTAGCCATGCCCACGGAACCAGGGCACTGCTGTCCCATGCGATACGAATGCCGTGAGTGCTGCCGATACTTCTGCTCACAATTTCTCACGCGATACCAATTGTGAATTTGTGTTGTATTGTCTTATACAGGCGTATTGACTACGCCTACGCTTATTTCTTTGAAATATCAAAAACAAGTTAGTCTGCATATATCTATACATTTATTTTTTACGTTTGTGCGTGATAGACTCAGAGAGTTATAATGCAAAAAATGCTATAGGCTACCTCCCACAGAGTTTTGCTTAGATTTAGGTATTCTTCTGCCTAGAATTTCTCTTGGTCACAACAATGTACCTTAGAAAGAACCCGCACACACAAGAAAACTTAAGAAAGTCTAAAAACTACGTATGTTGTAGATAATTACGAATCAAAGTTTTACGGTCTTTTTAGTTTATATTCCACTACTTACGTGTGCTTAATTCAAAATATGGGGTACAAGCATTAATGCGTGTATCGTAAAAGTGTTTACGTAGCGGGAGGCAAAATGGAAGCTCCGAAGTATAATCATCAAGCTTAGTTCTTTTGAAAATCCTTCGATCTGAGCTACAATGCTCTGCTACCAAGCTAAATTTTTAAAGCTACTTAGCTATGTCCTTCTTGCTCAGCTATGTGGGTAAGCGTCTACCCAGCTGACAAATGTAGAGGCATAGAATCTTAAGTAAGGCGACAAAGCGAGCGTCTGGCCAGTCATAATTCCTGGAGATTTTACGTGTTAGGTACTTAGCGGAATATCCCTTCCCCAGCCAAGTACAATAGAAGGTACCTAGATGCGATGCAAACAACAGTGCACAGCAATTGCGTGCGCAGTCACTGGTGCGCAGTTGCCTGGAATCAGTCAAGTATCAGTTTCTTTAATGGCTCGCTCCTTCTCCTAAATTGTGCTCTTGATAATTCACCTTGAATAGGTGTCCCTCAGAGTTGACATAAGGCGACGCTTTTCACTCACCCCCCCTAGTTAGGTGGTATGACTAGAATGATGTTAAGGAATCGTCATCTTAGCGTCTGAGCACACTGTTTAAGGCGAAGGCTTGGCAGTGGTCAAACTGAGGCGTTATCATTCTCCGTCGTGTTTTATGCAGCATCCGACATGACAACGACGCCGGGAACGGGGGCGACGAGCCCGGCAGAAACGACGCCATCGACGTCCGAAACTGTGGAAGGAAAGAAGGGTGTTACAGAAGCGACCCCAACTCCAGCCGGAACTACCACGGTTACGCCACCCGCGTCCTCAGCGACTTCCACCGGTGTCCCAACTAGCACCACTGCCGAAGGTACGAGCTTAGTGAGACAAACGAAAGGCAGCTGGACTACAAGTGCACTAGTTAGTAAAGGGCATTAAGGCATCTGGCAGAAGCTGTATACTTTATTGGAACAAAGAAAATTGGCGGACCCTGAAGCTTCGCCTTTAAGAGTTGAACGCGATAGCGAAATCTGGCCCCTAGTGCACCCTTCAATCGCTAAGTGCATACTTATTCATATGTTTTGTTGCATACATACGCACGCACACAAACACGCACACAGTAGGTTGGATCAGAGCGTACTATTATCGCCGAACGGGCTCATTTTCGAACAAAATGCGTTGAAGGGGCCCTCAAACACCTTTTCAAGTAACCATGAAAAGAACTCACTCGAAGAGCTCTTTGCCTCACGAATTCAACGCCGCAAAAATTTTAAGAATCCGTCCAGTGCGAGTGGAGTTACAAAGGTTTGTCGCATGCTGCAATTGCATTATCTCCTCTCTCGTCCTGACGAAAGCGCTGGAAGCTAAGACGGGAGGGGTGGCAGGGCGAAAAAAACCACCGCGCCGGGTGACCTTGAGCACTTTTTTTCTTCGAATGTGCGGCGTTTTCAGTGTGATCGCGCGCGCAAGCGTGGACAAGCAGCGGCCTCCCGCAGCTATCTTAATAACTTGATTTTTCGGTCACGGACGCATAGACGATTTTTCGCTCACAGTTTACGAAGCCGACGCCGGCGGCTGGTTTTCTGCGACACGAACTCTTTGACGCTGTTGAGTTAAAATACAAGAATAAACCACAATAACTCGGCACGTGCAGCCAGAAAAAGGGAGCGAGTTAAAAAAGGGCCAGCATTGAGCACGTAGCCCGCAAAAAGATGAAATATGGAAACATGCGGCTTGAGCTGGCACAGTGAAGCCCAAAAACCATTAACCTCACCTAAAGCTAGATGTGGATGCGCGTTATTCGGTATTTTATATTGTGGAAGCTCTAGTGCGAAAAGTGCACACCAGACAAACATGACGGTGCAGAAGTGGTGAAACTTGTACAACTAGCAGAGCCCGATGAACTAGAAATATACTGCAGCAAAGTGTGGGAGCGAACTGATAGATATTCCATAATGCTAAAGCGTCAGCGCGAAAGCTTCACTCCAATAAATATTGTGTTGCTCTTGAAATATCATTTTTTATGGCTAAAGAGCATGCAGCAACAGGTAGTAGTAGTGGTCCCAAAGAATTCTGGCGAACACGGGGCCTGCATAACATTACTAATGGTTCCTTTGACTACGGCTTCGCCCCAGCAGTCCCACGGAAAACCCAAAGCACACGTATAAGTTTCTTAGGTTGTTTATGTGCAAAATTACTATCAACTGAGTGTGCTGCCATAGCACTGTTAGTCTGCCTGATCACAGGACAAGTTGATTACAGTTGTTGTCAAACTGTGTTGCAAAACCCAGCGGTATTAACTTAGCGACTTGTCATATTTTTGCAGGTGTGAATTACACTGTTTACCTAATCACAAAAATTGCTTTCACTCTCTTTCATTTTTCAAGAAAAAGTTATGCTGCGAATCTAACACTACATTTACGCGTTTCTCAATAACAACAGGTGCGCCAGAACTGGCCAGTGCAACTGCACCGACAGTCGCCGCAAAAGGTATGTAATATATTAAAGAAATTAATGAGTCATTTTCCTGTATCGAAATTTGTTTTAAGTATACGTTTCTATTATAATTTGCTCACCCATTTGTCTGATGTGCATGCTTGCAGAAACCACCGAACCTGCAGTATTCGAGACGTCGACGGGGGGCCCAAGCACTCCTGCAGAGACAACTACGAGGCCATCAGTGACCGAGGAGACGACGCCCAAAATTACTGCCAAATCAGAAGCAACCACGGAGTCCGTGACTGCGAGCACCGAACAGTCATCGACGGAAAATCCGACCACTGCCGAAGAACCACGCGAGGACGAGGGACCAGAGACTACTGAGTCGCAGCCAGTAAGCTCCGTTACACCCACGATGAGCACAGAGGCAGCAACTACTGAAGCTGCCAAGGAAGAAGCCACTACACAACCTACGGCTGCCTCTACAACTGCTCCAGAAACACCAACTACTGCCGCGGCTACGACCGCGATGCCAGAAGCCGTAGCTACGAGTACACCATCGGCGTCACCCACGCCAGCGGAAACGGAAAGTCCGACTCCGTACGATGCCAAAGAAAGTACGCCAAAGATGGAAGAAACGTCAGCGACTCCCGGAGTCACAACAGCGCCAACCGCAGGAGCGACGGAGGAGGCTTCATCGGAAACTCCAGGAGTCAGCACAGTGCCAAAAACTACCGAGGCTGCAGACGCTTCAACAACGCCCGCCACTCCGAGCACAGGTGTCGCAGAAGAAGTAACAACACCACACACCGAGGGGCCTTCGACGACAGGAGCAGCAAGTACACCAGCAGAAACCACGGAAGCGTCAATGCCTTCCGAAAAAGCCACTGAAGAGGCAACGACTGCTGGCGCAGATGTAACCACTAGCGCTTCAGCGCCTTCAGAAAAAGTTACCGAAGAAACAATGACTTCAGGGGCAGAAGCCACCACTGGTGCCTCAACATTTTCAGAAAATGTTACTGAAGAAACAATGACTGCAGGAGCAGAAGTCACGGCTGGTGCCTCAACGTCTTCCGAAAAGGTAACTGAAAAAACAACGACTGAAGGTGCAGAAGCCACCACAGACACCTCAACACCTTCCGAAAAGGTTACGGAAGAAACAATGACTGCAGGTGCAGAAGCCACCACAGGTGCCTCAACACCTTCAGAAAAAGTTACTGAGGAAACAACGACTGTAGGAGCAGAAGCCACCAAAGGTGCCTCGACGCCTTTAAAAGAAGTTACCGAAGGAACAACGACTGCAGGAGCAGAAGCCACCACAGGCGCCTCAACACCTTCCGTAAACATTACCGAAGTAACAACGACTGCAGGATCAGAAGCCACCACTGGCGCCTCAACATCATCCGAAAAGGTTGCCGAAGAAGCAACGACCGCAGGAGCAGAAGTCACCACAAGTGCCTCAATGCCTTCCGAGAAAGTAACCGAGGAGACAACGACCGCAGGAGCAGAAGCCATCACAGGTGCCTCAACACCTTCTGAAAAGGTTACCGAAGAAACAACGACTGCAGGAACAGAAGCTACCACAGGCACGTCGACATCTTCAGAAAAGGTTACCGAGGAATCAACGACTGCAGGAGAAGAAGCCACCACAGGCACCTCAACACCTTCCGAAAAGGTTACCGAGGACTCAACGAGTGCAGGAGAAAAAGCCACCACAGGCACGTCAACACCTTCCGAAAAGGTTACCAAGGAACCAACGACTGCAGGAGAAGAAGCCACCACAGGTGCTTCAACGCCTCCCGAAAAGGTTACCGAAGAAACAACGACCGCAGGAGGAGAAGGCACCACAGGCGCTTCAACGCCTTCCGAAAAGGTTACCGAAGAAACAACGACCCGAGGAACAGAAGCCACCACAGGTGCTTCAACGCTTTCCGAAAAGGTTACCGAAGAAACAACGACTGCAGGAGCAGATGTCACCACCGGTGCCTCAACGTCTTCCGAGAAAGTAACCAAGGAAGCAACGACTTCTGGTGTGGACATCACCGTAAGTCCTGTCAGCTCCACACAGGCAGCGACCACGCCAGCTCTTACTGAGGCCTCTACAGAAGAAACGACGACTGTGAGGCAAACAGAGGTGACTATGACAACGGAAGCGCCTAGCACACCAGAGAAACCAGAAACTACCGCAGAAACGTCTGAAGCGGCCACGAAAGGAACAACTTCGGGAGAAGAGGCCAGTACAGGGCCATCAGTACATACCGAATCGACTACAGAGATAATGACAGAAGTGACAAAATCTGAGATTCCCGAAGCGGAAACGACAGTCGCAGATCTCGGAAGAGAAGATACGCCAAAAACAACTCCATCGCATGAAACAAGCACTCTCAGTGCGGCTTCGGCGCCAGAAACCACTGAAGTGGAGACATATGCAACACCAGAAACGACGACGCCTCATGAAGTCACAGAGGGTACCACGAGTGAGAGAACCACAGCTGAGTCAGTCACTTCCGGAGCTCCGGAAACATCAGCTACTGCAGAGCACGTGACTGAAGAAGACATGAAGCCCTCTACTGCGCCTACGACACCACCAGCAACTAGCACCGAAGCTACAGCAACTCCGTCTTTAATAACTTCAACACCTGAAGGCCCATCTACAGTGACAGAATCTGTGACAACCGCGTCCGTGACGCCGTACGCAGAGGTTACAACGCCGTCTGCAACAACTGGTGGAGAAACGACCGAACCTGCCACTGCTCGCGAGGAAGTCACGACGCCCGAAGTTTCAGGAAGACAAGAACCCAAGACTCCAGAAGAACCAACGACAACGCACATCCCCGGGGAGGCTTCATCGACGACTTCATCTGTGACAGAAGAAGCTGTTTCTACATCAGACACTAGCACTGCAGGAGCCGCTACAACAGTGCATACAGAAGTGAGCGAGAGTGTCACAACCTCATCAGCAACTACTAGCGCCGAAGTAACAACGCCATCCCAGGTCGAGGAAACCACCGCGCAAAAGACTGTAGAGCCATCCACAACGTCCCCTGCCACTGAAGAAGAAACGACCAGCGAAGCCACTGTGGATTTAACAACGGAAATTGCGTCCGGCCCTACAACAACGGAGAGTGTTTCAGGCCCAACGGCACCAGGAACTTCCATGACAGAAGCTGTGACAGGTCCAACAGCAACGGAGGGCATTACTTCTGAAGTGACGACTGCATCGACAGGACCAACATCAGAGGCGGCTACTACACGGGAACCATCTGCAACTGAAGTGACCACCACTGAAACTCCGTATATCACCACGGCAACCAGAGCTCCTGAGGCTGGCCGAGATGAAGAGGCGCCGTCGACAACGCCACTACCTCCGGGATACACGCCTACACGCCCACAAGAAGAGTCTACCACTGCTACAGCAGGTGTGACGACCGAACCAGTTGCCACCACTACGCCTACCGCTACAGAGGTTGGTTCAACGACTGAGGTGTCTTCCGCCGTGCCTGAAGTCACGACGGGCATGGTCACCACTACAGAAGCGCCAGCCACAACGGTGCCAGTGACACCGAGCGATATCCTCACAACTCTAGGCTCAGAGAAGCCTGAGCTGGAACCCACAGCAGGAAAACCGGAAAAAGAAGAGGGTGAAGAGCCGTCATCGGTAACACCACCGACAGAGACGTCAAGCACGACAGAAGGCACGACACCAGTCTCAACCAAAGAGACGCCCACACCCTCCTCGGAGCGAACGACAACGGCTGCTGAGACGTCTCCCTCAGAAGCATCGACGACTAGGCCAGAAACAACGACCGAGGGCAAGACGCCTCCTACGTACGCAGAGCCAACCAGCAGCCAGCCTTTGCCTAAAACATCCGAAGTACCGGGAGAAGTCGAGCAGGCTACCACGAAGACTGTAGAACTTGTAACTACTACAGAGGCTGCGACGACGGCAGCAGCCACAACAACGCAGAAGCCCCAGCCGACTGTAATAACCGAAGCTCCTGTTACAGGCTCTACCGGCTTTGAAACTTTAGATCACAGGAAAGCACCGACAACTACGGAAGCACCTACTCCAGAAACGACGCCAGGAGCACCTATGACAACAGAACAGCCATCTATTACACCAAGCACAGGCAAGTACACGATGTGTAGACCAGCATGGCAATCTGGGACATCTTCTGCTTGTTTCTCCTATAGAAACTTGTATATGTACAAGTGCAAAGAAAAAATTTTCATACGTTTAAACGACAAAATTTACGGTAGAAGTTGTAGAGCGTGTTTCTGGATTATGTGTGCAGCATAATATCAAAAGCGATTAGGAGACCTATATTGACTTCAGTCGTAATTATTACTCTGATATTTCCATCTAATTAGTTTCAAGCTGCTTTTCTAAAGATTGTCTGTTTTACATGATATTTTGTTGAAAATTTACAGGTCTACCTACAAGCACTGAGGCACCCGTATCAGCAACAACGCCAGCAGAGCCAGCGGTATCGACGACGAAGGAAGACACCGTTGGCCGCGAAGAAGAACCTTCTTCGGAGGAAGAACCAGAGGCGGAACCTGGTAAATGATGTTGCCAGATGTCAATGTCTTGTTTCTGCATGTTAAAACGTGAAGACTAGTTCATTCATACGTAGAATATACAGTAATACATTAATTAACACATGATTTGTACAGAATCAAGTGAGCAAGAGCAAGACGAAGCAACCAGTTATGCAAAAACAAAATAGAACACAGTACTTTACAGAATGGTAGGTGAACGAAAGCTGTGAAAAGCCTGCCGTTGCTTTTACCGACCCATTCTGACTGTCATGTCAAAAGAGAAACCATTGTTACGAAATAACCTCGTTATAAATTCCGCTAACTAGTGAAAGAGCTGTTGATGGCAAGCTTAGTTGTTTATAAAAAAACGAATGTAGGAATCTAAGCCTCGTATGCCTTTTTCGCAATGGACACGCTAATGTTAAACAATCAGTACATTCAATCAGCACTTGAATAATTTAGTAAACAAAAGCTGTCGTGGTGCGAAATAATTGCTTGGATCAATTCAATGTACGTACGAGTTTCTTTACCCAACAAAAATGATCGGGACCGTTATGTGTCAATGATATGTAGTCTCAGTTACTAAATTTTAGCAGACTAGCCAGGTATGCTGCTAAGAAACAAAGGAAACTTGATTGCATTTGCATTTTGAGCGGCCAATGACACGTTATATGCAAACATAGTATCGCGTTAAGCAAATAGAAGCAGAAGAAACTTTCTTTCATTAATATTACTTCACCTCTCTTTTCGTTATTCATAGCAATAACAATGTGTATGTAAGACATATAATCATCCTGCTATCGTTCCATTCAAGTAACCTCTTCTGTGCAGGCTGTAGTTACCAAGGTCAGACCTTCAAGTTTGGTGACGAAGTTCCACCACCGGATGCCTGCAAATATTGCCGCTGCTTCGACGGTGAAGTTATCTGTGCCGAGAAGGTTTGCCTCCCACCAGCACCAAACTGCATTCCGGGCCCAGTACCTCAAGGAGAATGTTGCCCCGAAATGTACAACTGTGGTAAGTTGAAGTCTCACGCCATTTTTTTCTGACTTGGCCAGCAGTTGGCTCGTGACACAAAGCTACCTGTTCATCCGTGTTTGTGCAAAAAATTATGTACATATCATGTCCTCTATATCAGCTCTCAACGTGAAACAAAACTACACTAATAGTATGCTGCATAGGAAAGAGTACGAGAGAACATAGTACTTAAGTTTCGTGGTGTAAGATAATTTTTTATTCATACTACAACGGTCAAGTGGTTTACAGTGTATTAGAGTTCGTCTGGACTATATCAATGAGACAAAGTATTTGCTCCGTTTTCTGAACATGAATGAAGATTTGGACAGCATGAGCGCAAAAGAACCTGCTTGGACATGGCTTAAGTGATATACACGTCCTACTCTTCCACATAATTTCATTTATTTAGAAAGAGATAACTCTCTTGGGACGATGAGGATACATTGCACATCCACGCACACAACTTTCCCGTATATTCTGCTTTTCTTGCAAGTGTAGCGATTTATTCGAATGTGGTGGGGGAAAGAATAAACACTTTGTTGTTGGTCAGTACTCATGCATGTCTCTCATGTTTTCTCTCTGTGTGTGCTGTTTCCTTTGAAGTCATAAACCAACCAGTTCAGTACATATGCTTCTGCAATTCATTTAAACAATGACAGGCCTTGCGGCACTTACAAGCTGCACATACAGACTAAAGTTTTGCATACATTTCTTACGCTTTTCAATACATGCAGATGGTGAAGAGATGCCAGGAACGACGCAGCTTCCTACCATCGAGCCGACCAGCAAAAAGACACCACCTCCAACAGTAGAAACCCCAGAAACCACATCTGAAGTTAGCGCGCCGTCTTCCGAAGGCACCACGTCTCCAGCCTCTACCGAGCTCAGCACCGAACACAGTGCAACACAGCCCCCATCCACAACGTCAGTCGGAGATTCTACCACTGCCGAGAGCACTACCGAAGCAGAAGTAGACGGCAGAAAGAAGCTTCCTTCATCTCAAAAGCCTGAGGAAGCAATGACAGGCTCCACAGAAGCAGCTACAGAGAGCAGCTCATCCGCGACAACACCGCCAGGAACTGAGGCCACTGAAGGCTCCACGGCTCCTGCCCTCTCAACTCAGCCACCAGAGGTGACATCTGCGGAAACAGGCGCTACGAGTGAACCGTCCGTCACAACTCCAGAAACAACACCGAGTGGTGATACGACTGGTCCTAGCGAAGCCTCGACACCCGAGTCCAGTAGTCCATCTGAAGAAACAAGTTCGACTGGAACTGCCAGCGAGACAACCGCTCCTGGATTGACGACGACAATCGCTACAACCGAACCAGCTTCAACAGAGGCTCCTTCATCCGAAACGAGCTCAAGTGCGACAACTGCTGCTGGTAGCACACCTGCTGAAACGCCAGAGACATCCACTTCAGATGTCGCTACAACGAGTGGAGCAACTAGTTCTGAAGCGACGACGTCCGCTGAAACTGACTCAATGGGCACTGAAGCCGAAGGAAGCACCCCAGAAACCACATCTAGTGGCTCCACACTCGAGGCTAGCACGCCTAGCGTGACTACTCCATCTATGACGTCTCCTGAGGCTAGTACGCCTGAAGCCAGCACTCTAGCGGCAAGCACACCCGAAGCTAGCACTCCCGAAGTCACCACCCCTGAATCCAGTGCACCCACGGCCAGCACACCTGAGGCTAGTACCCCTGAGGCCAGTGCAGTAACACCAAGTACCCCAGAATCCAGCACGCCTGAAGCAAGCATGCCAGAATCTAGTTCTCCAGAGGCAACAACACCTGCGGTGTCCACTACTGATCTCAGTGCTGAAGAAGCTAGTACTCCTGCTACTGAGTCCAGAACAACTGAAGCCAGTACTGCTGAAGACACAACTCCCGCAATGACGTCTCCTGAGGGCAGTACACACGAAGCTAGCACGCCTGAAGTGACAACGCCAGCTGCAACTTCAGAGGCAAGTACCCATGAAGCCAGCACTCCTGTTTCTAGTACTGAAGCTTCAACATCTTCGGAAGGCACGACACCAGAAGAAACCACACCTAGCGCCACAAGCCCGCCCTTGACTGTAGGTACTACGCCAGAGGCCGGCACATCTGGCGCAACTACTCCTAGTGCAACTTCGCCAGAGGTCACTACATCAGAAGCAAGTACCCCTGAGCAATTTACATCTTCTCCCACAGAAAGCACTACGCCAGAAGCCAGCGCATCAGGTACAACATCACCAGAGACAGCTACTCAGGAGTCTAGCATTCCAACTACACCTCAGGGAGGTAGTACACCCGAAACAAGCACGGCAGGCGAAACATCTTCGGAAGGTTCCACAGCAGAAGTGACAACGCCAGGAGCTAGCACATCTCCTGAAGCTACAACTCCGGAGGTAACACCTACGGAAGGCACAACGCCAGAAAGCAGTACAGCAGCGACCACTTCTCCACCAAGTACTACGTCAGAGGCAACAAGTCCAGGAGAAACAACACCAGTACCAACCTCTAGCGAAGGCCCCACACCAGAAGCTAGCACTCCTGGTGTAACCAGTGCATCTTCGACCATCCCCGAGGTAACAACTCCAGAGGGCAGCACTTCTACAGAAGCGGCTACCCTGGCAGGAACTTCCCCGGAAGTTACCACACCTGAGAGTAGCGCGCCCGCTGAAACCACACCTGGTGTATCGACACCTGAGAGCACCACTCCTGAGCCAAGTATGCCCGAGGCAACTAGCGCTACGACACCTGGGGGTAGCACACCTTCAGCCACTGCTTCTGAAGGCCCTACGCTTGCTGCCACAGAATCAACGGCAGTCCCGTCCGAACAGACAAGTTCAGTACCTTCTACACCTGAAGTGTCTACCTCTGAAGCATCGACTACAGAAGCGGGATCCACTAGTCCACCTAGCAGTGAAGGTGCAACATCCGAGTCATCAGATACAACTCCCGAGTCTCCAACCAGTGCCGTTACAACTCCCTCTGCTCCGACAACTGAAGCGGCAACGGAGGGATCTAGCCCCGCAGAAAGCACGGCAAGTGAAACTGCTGCTACAAATGAGGCGAGAACACCTGGGCTCACGGGAGCAACGCCCGAGGGCCCAACTCCCGCTACGCCTGAAGCCACAACACCAGCTGAGACGCCAGCGACGTCAGAATCTGCGGCCACTGAATCTTCTGCTTCCACAGAGGCTCAACCAAGTTCATCTGAAGCGACAACACCGGCCTCAATGGCGGCTACCGAAGTGACCACGCCATCTGCGACGGAGGAGACGAAAGAATCAACAACACCATCCGCGCCAACTACACCGACAGAGACTTCAGAGACCGAGGGTGCTAGCACACCATCTAGTGTACCGGCAGAAGCAAGTACGCCGGAAACAACGAAGGAGACGACGGAGGTATCAACACCCATTTCTTCAGAAGGAACGACAGAAGAAGGAGCTTCCACTCCCATGGTGGCTGTTTCTGAAGGATCTACTCCAGCAACAACAGAAGGCACGGAAGAGCCCAAGACGCCTTCTACAGCGGGAACAGAAGGAACCAGTGCTACTGAGATGCGAGATGCTGCAACAACTGAGGGTGCAACAACGCCATCAGAGGTGACGACAAAGACTGAAACTGAGGCCACAACGACAAGTGAGGCTACATCTACCGGAAGCCCGACAACGCCGGGCACACCTGTTTCGGCGACGACGGGGGCCATGGAAGAGACTAAGGAAGCCACCACTGCTCCGTCAAGCGAGGCTACCGAAGGAAGTACATCACCCTCATCCTCGGAAGCTACCACAAAAGGCAGCTCTGCCACGGCGACATCAGGCGCGTCGGAGTCTACCACGGCCGCGGAGGAGACGTCAGCCACGGAGGCTTCTACGCAAGCGTCAACAGCGCCGAGCAGTGAAGTGACTACTGCAGAAGCTAAAACGGAAATGTCTCCTGGAATGTATACAACGCCAAAGCCTAGTGAGGCTTCTACACCATCAGTGGCAACAACCGAAGAATCAGAAGAGGAGTTCCCGACGGGTAAGTTGGTGCATCACAGCTACTTTCCTTTCACCGCAATGAATGGCCATTTTGGCGCCCACCTCCGTCTGCGTAATCATTCACAATTCTATGAGACAGGCGACGCGCTAACGGAACAAAAAGTAACGTAGAGATCTTGGAAAGTTGAAAGCTAGATTTTTCCAACAAGTTAGAGATTCCTGCTTTTTTCCCCAGATAACTTCGTCTGTATTTCAGCAGTGTTCACGGCAACTCAATTGTGTTCTTGCATGACTCAGTTTTGTTCTTGAATCAAAAGTGGTATGACGGTTACTTAAGGAGATAATATTCACCACCGTGTGTGCTGTGAGTAACATAAATAAACAGTTTTAAAAATGTATCCCCAGAAGGGTCTAAAAAACAGGAACCACTTAATTTTTGATTTCCATTAAGTCCTAAGAATGTAACTTTCTTGCTTGGTTTTTGAGCCGCGAAGTACGACTGGTCACTTAGACACATGTATAAAACAAAACACGAAAGTTGATTAATGGGCTTTCGCCTCCACATCTACACGAACAGAATGTGACGTCAACGGCGTGATGTACAAGGAGGGTGACCAGGTGCCGGACGGCAACCCCTGCCACTTCTGCAACTGTCTCGAAGGGGAGGTAATCTGTGCCGAGAGAATCTGCAGGCCACCCGGTCCAGAGTGCAAACCTCTGCCGAAGTCTCCCGACCAGTGCTGTCCAGATTACGATTGCGGTAAGTAATGTCAAACAGCAGTATTGAAGAGCCTCTGAACCTCTGAAAATATAGAGAATGATTGCGTAATTCATTCCTCGAGCTCATTTCTTGTTGGCGCTATTCGTGACGGCAGTGTTTTGCTCACATGATGTTTTTAGAAAATGAGCCCATAATTGGTTCATATATGAAGAGTATAAGTTGTTAATTGTTTTATCATTCTCTGCCATGCATTCGCACAACGGTTCTGCCATGTATGACATGACTGTCGCACTCTATAAGCTGATTTCACTTCCGTTTGGGTGTTTTCGACGGCGTCAGTGGATTTATTAGCCTGTAGCCGAAAAACACAAAATCCTCATAGGCTCCGCGCTTGCTGCTGGTATTGTTCACGGGCTTTACGAAGAACTAAGTGGCGAGGAGTAGATAGCACCTGTGGATAGCACCAGGAGAGGGAAAGTTATAAATAAACCAGTCTCTTGTCGAACTCGGATCGGTTTAGGGACCCTTAGCCTGTTACAAGGTTTTCTTCTTTCAAACAACCGCGTCATTGTTACGAGCTGCCCTTGAGTATTAGTGCCACTTGCTGGACCACTTGACTCAATGAGTCGTTAACTGGAATGACCCTCAATATACATTGCTACCAGCCGGCTTACTATTTGGGCTTAGCTATCTGTATGTAAATACATCTTTACGTTCAAAAGAATTCAAGCTTCGTCTTGCCGTCTACCAGGACTGAGTCACAACCTGTAAATTCCAAGGGTGTTCTACTGAATTCGATAACTTGAAAAGTTCATGGTGCTTGAAAAGTATTCAAGCACCATGAACATATTCTACCTCGGCGAGTAATCAGCAGTATTTAACATGAGCTGCTTACCATACCGAAAACTATGCATTTCGTAATGAAAAACGTATAGTGAAGAAGTCCGGGTTGTATTTGTCCATCTGCGGTTCTCAAGACACGTCAAGCGAGCGTCTTTGCATTCTGCCTAATTGAAAATCGGAATAAGTAAGGATGTCAAATGCAAAAAAAAAACGAAAACGAAACAAATTCAGAACCTTAAATATAAACATTGAACACCTTGATTCTGCTACAGAAGGCGTCACGACTCCAGCAGCAGTGTCCACTGTAGAGGGACGAAAGAAACCCCCAGAGGTGACTCCGGCCATGGCCGAAACTACACCGGCAGTGACCGCGCCTTCAACGCCACAGCCTGGCGAGTACGTGGATGATGTTGCGAAACGTGAGTGGACGCTTTTCATTCTTGTGGTCACGTTCGACCGAAAGGACTGAAGTCCGCGAAATAAATTGTTAGCTTAGTTATCATAGAGGTAAAAGTCAGGTACAGTGTCCAAAAGGTTTCAGTTTATTAAACAGTTCTTGTTGAAAGTAGCCCATATTGCATTAGACAGGATGAGGGTAGAGGTGAGTAATGCTTCTAGAACGTTATCTAGTTCCTTCTGAAAAATGTTGTGTTGTGTCGTATGCTTTACTACAGAAACAAACGTAAACTCTAACAAGCCAATGAATTTGCAAGTCTTGACGCTGTGCAAGCATCATACTCATTTCATTAGCCATCATTTATACTGCCTAACTTATAAATATTTGCAGCAGAGTGCTAGGAAGAATGCGTTATTACTGTTTCACGTTCAACAAACTTGTATAGCAAGTACCATTGTTAAGTGTCATAGTGTGCTGTGAACGGCCGTGACCGAGCAAGTGCTTCATTTTTACCCCCCTCTCCCTTTACTTTCGTGTTATCTTTTTAGCCCTTTCCATACACACACCATGAGAGTAGGGTAATGCAAATCATGTTTGTTCTGGTTAATAATTACCTTCAATTATGTCATCAAGTAATAATTTACTGCGCAGAAGTAAAAGCATAGCGTGGTGCGCTTAACTACTACACATTATTTTTGACAAAAGGCTCGAGTTCCAGCACACTTGGGTTCAAGTGAAACTAGCCTGTTCACGCAAACTCATACTTCAAAGTGCCTACTAATAGGTACATTTGCAAATTCTAATGCTGGGGCCAAGTTCTTTCTGTCAGGTACGACAAGGTTTATTTACTACGCTCAATGGGAAAGTAAATAATCGTGATTACAACAGTATATTCGCACTTTAGTACAGTTACTACTTTAAGAACCGATGAAAAATTTTCGAAGTCCGGTGTCGTTGGAGCGAGCGTTCCGACAGGCGATGTTGTCTTTTTCAAGGCCGCAACCGAGACAAGCCAAGTCTACTTCAAGAAAGACCACTTGTTGAAACTCGGCTTCAGCCACACCTATCCTAGGCGTTTGTTATTTCAAGCTTTCATCTTCCTTTGAACTCGTTGCTCCAAGACCATTGTCTTATGACAAATATTTGTAAAGAAGCTTTAAAAATGTTTTCTTATAACGCGAGCTTTTCTCTTTTCCAGCGTGCAATGTCCAAGGAACAACAGTCGAGCATGGTCAGGTGATCCAGACGGCCAACCCATGCACGTTCTGCAAGTGCACGTTCGGCGAGATGGTGTGTGCCGAGCGCATCTGCGAAGAGCCTCCGCGTCCAGGCTGCAAGCCGACCGGCGTCAAACCAGAGCAGTGCTGCGCCGAGGCATTCATCTGCCGTGAGTGAAATTGAGCCCCATAAAAGTTGCGATAACACAGGGGTGCTGAAAAGCAGAGCTTGGACAGTGACGCTGAAAGGCGCGTATGACGGGCTAGTATTAGCAATGAGGAACGCACAAGAAAAACGTTGGGAGATCTTTAAGCTTCGCTTTTTAGAGTTGAACGCGATAGCGATATCCTGTACCTAGTGCATACTCGAACCACTTAGTGCACGCTTTTTATTGTATGGTGTTACTCGATAAGTTAAAATTGTGGATAATTATAATGCAATCGATAAACTTGACAGTAGCGTGTGCCCAGTGAACCGTTCGCTTATGGCTGCATTTTGTGTAATGGGTAGCATACTTCAAACCACGAGCGAATATACACGTGTATTCTTTTTCAAACATTCTATGCACCGAATACGGGGTCATATGGAGGAAATTATTCAGAATGCCGGGAAATATAGACGGCTGCATAACTTCACGCGAATAATTTGAAGCGATATGTGAGCAAGATATATGTGGTGATATGTTTCTGTTATGAGAACTCTATTAACTACAGACAATCCTGCATGTTTTTTTTGTACGCGCTCAACTTCATCCTTCTGAATGAGTTAGGAGAATTAGAATTTTAGATGAGCACTTCCTAATAAAGCCGTAACATTGTTTAGGAACAAGCCGGTGTGAAAGTCATAATGATGAGTAAAGTAGACAGATATTTTCTTTGTAGACAAAATGTCGCCAGACTACATTACTGTCAATTTAGATTATAGCAGTGACTGCTAGAAGTTAGGGACCTCTTTTCTGATCCTATCACAGTTGTGACACGGCAAACCCCAGAAATTGCTATTCTTGTATTCTTACATTTAACGCTGCTCCAACCCTTTGCAGCGTCCGAAGAGGAAGAAGGCCGCGAAGAAATGGTGACCCACAGGCCGTCGGTGTTCAAGTTTACCACAATCAGCCCGACGATTGCCGATTTTACCAAGATATTTGGCCCCAACGTCACCACAACGCCAGTGCCATCGACTACAGTGACACCGTTCGTCATCGAAGTCATGACGGAGCCTCCCGCTTCGCAGCCACCCGTTCACGATCTCTCAACGGGAGAACCGGAAGCTACGACAACGGCGAAGACGGAGACAGGAGTGACCGAGGCAACGGCGACGACCAGTGAAGAAAAGACGACATCGGCCACTACGGCTGTTCCTGAATCCACTAGTCAACCGTCCGAAGCAACTAGTCCCACTACCGAGACCCCGCCAGAGGGCGCAAATGCTACCACTGCCACTTTCCCTACAAAGCCGCTCGTCCACTACACGACGACCACTGAAGCTTCGACGGCGGTGACGTCAGCGGAGCCAGAAGAGCCTCGCGAGGACGAAGCCACGACACCCGGCGGCTCAACGGTGGAACCAGTAGAAGGGAAGAAGGCTACACCAGCTCCAGAGAGCACCGAGTCACCGTCGCTCTTCACAACCATCATGGACTTCTTCACCGGAAGCACGACAGAGGCACCGGAAGTGAACGTGACGACGCCTTCGGTGCCATCCGCCACTGTAACGACACCGAAGCCCGTGGCCGAGACGGACAAGCCGGCGGAGACCGCTGCGACCGCGGGTGCTCCGGTGAAGGAGCCAACGAAAACCAAGAGCACGGCCACTCCGGAAGTGACGACACCACCACCGGGTGTTACGGCTACTGGAGAACCGGAACTACCCCGGGAGGAAGGCACGACTCCCACGGCAAGCACGGAAGGTAGCATCATTGTCTTATTTAAAAGCTAAATACTATATTTCGAATAACTTACTGCAAGGTCACTTGAACGTGCTAGTTGCAGCAATACACGCATCGCAAATAAAGCAACGAATTAGCCGTAGCCTTAAACACCCCACAAATACAGCAGCGTTGCCTTTTTTTCACATTAAAAGAAACAATGTTGTTTAATGAGCGCATGCTCAAGACCAATAAACGCAATGCAGATATGTATAGCTTTCCTGAGTGCGCCACAAGTATCTCAGTTTCCCGCGCAATCGGAGCGACTACTTGTTGAGCATTCATACATTGATCACCCTACCAAAACGAAGTAATATTGATAATTTCTTGCATCTTTCCAGAACCCGAGTCTACGACAACGGAAGGGGCTATCATAATCGAGGAAGGATGTGAGTAGCTACGTAAAACCTATATTTTTTCTCATAGCACGACAGCAATATGTCCCTAACGTCGCTGCTCATGCAGCTATTTTTACCATGCTGTTTGTAAAAATAGCACAGTGTTTCGATAGTCTGTCATTATTACGGCCTGTACCTCAAGCTAGGGGCACAGCCAGAAATGTTTTCAGAGGGCGTGGGGACACACCTCCTTCACTTCAGGGGGGGGGGGGGGGGGGTCTCCTTGACATAGTCATTGTTTGCTCTTTGTGCCATGGCAAAAAAATGCTGAGGGGGAGGAGACACGGGCCCGCTGTTCCACCATTGGCTATGCCACTGTTTTGAGCCACACTTTCGACGGATGCAAAACTTTCTCGAAGTATTTATGCAGAAATACCAATCTAAATGGTTGTTGAGTTGGCTTCTTCACACTTTGACTATGCTCACAGTGAAGCCAGCTTTCCGTATGTGACGACACTGATAGAAGAGCGTCGCAAGTGTCTGAAAAAGTGGTATAGCGCGTAGTCTACGCGTCGCTGACGCTGTTTTAAATTATGTAGCTGTTCAAGTTTAGCATGGATTTGCAACAAGGGCATCAAAAGTGACATTAAAGATGAGCCAAGCGAGAGTCGCCTTCGCAAATTACGGCTATGTTTCGGTGACAAACTGGAATCGTTGTAGGTCAATCGCAGACATTCGTACGAACGAGAATATAAGAGATGATGAACCAGTAATACAAGAAATGTACACACACCAAACATTGATAACCTTCAAAAAGAAGTTCACTCATTACAGCATGATCGCTATCCTAACTTTTTACTTCTAGATTGACGTAGATATTTCTACATCAACTTGCTCCCACTATAGCCTGGCAATCCATTTTCTGGCACAACACTTAAAGCTGTTAACATCGTCATCATATTTATAGAAGTTAGAACAGCTTCCCATTGACTGCCACATTGACTTCCTCCTGCCAAGGTGTTTTGATATCTTGCTAAGACGGTACCTTGTTGTAAGACAGTGTTCTGAGCAGGTTCAGGAAAAGAATAATGTTTGAACTGCTGAAAAGTCATTGAGCAAGGAAATTCAATGACGTTAACGTTTCGAGATGGCGAGTTGTCGGAACGTTAACCATCGTCCCGTCTTCGTCAGGACGGTGGTTTTACACCCCCCCCCCCCAAAAAAAAAAACGATTTAGCTACACTGGTACAAACAGTAACAAGTTTTCTGGCATAGTAGGAGCTAGATCGACGCGTTTTGTTATATGCTGCATAGCGCATATTATTGTGCTATGGGAGGCCGCACTTTTGTTTCTTTTTCTGCATTGTCCGGCATATTCTGTGACACAACAACATGTTGAGACAAAATATCTTTTATTGGGGGCTTTGCAGAGGAAATGCTTTGAGATGTGGTTTTGTCTTTTCAAAGCAGCAACTGCACTTGCTGCTTTGAAGAAGATGAGGCTACCTGTTCAATGTCACAACCGCAGTTCACAGGTTTTTCGCCTCATACGACCTCCTAGCTTCTCGTGAACTTCTGCTTAGCTTGAAGTACGCCATGTTGTCATGCGAGCATGTGAGCTTTGGACTGTCCATTGACTCAACCCGTATGGATACAGGATATCCGGTCATGCTGACTTTCGCGATGCCTGTTCTTTCTTCGCAGCCTGCATTTTTGACTCCAAGGTGTATCAATCGGCAGAGCAGATCCCACGGCCGGACCCGTGCGATTTCTGCTTCTGCTTCCGTGGCGACATAATCTGTCTACAGCAGACGTGCCCACCGCCAATCCCTCAGTGTTACGAGACGCCCATCAGCGGATTCTGCTGTCCGCGATACGAATGCCGTGAGTAGAGAGCTGTACCATAACAGTCGTCTGAGGACGTCACGAAAATAGCCTAGATTTTTGTGTAGGTTATGGTTGGGCGTAGCGTTTACCAACACGTATGTGTTTCGCATAGGGATGGCCGATGTCACAGCCTGTGACGACATTGACAACGAGGAAAAAATCGGACATATATTTTGTGACTTATAAAAGAACGTTTAAATCATGCAAGCATTTTGGTTTTGTGTAAGCCTGAATTTTGATGCTATAACATTTATGTGGCCCACAGACTGGGACAAGTTGACTTTTTGTTAATAACAATTAGGGCACGTCCTTAACAATCACAAACATTTAGAGCCTGCGCAAGAGCACCATTACTGACAGTTGCTACAACTCATAGTAACAGATACTAATTACCAACTGCATTTGGTAACACGTTCGTTACCTATGCGACAAAGAAATAGTAAACGATAGTAACTATGAAGTCGTTTTTTTTCTTTAAAGAACATTAGATTGGAATTGCACGTTACATGCTGCAATCACCTAAGAGTTTGTCATGACTGATGTGCTCCATTTGCAGTACGTAAGACAAACTGAAGATTTTAATCGGCAAAGCTGACAACGTAATACCCGACGCTCCTTTGTCTTTTTTTTTCTTTCGCAGCTGTTCACATGACAGTAAAAAATGTGAGCCTTTCAACGACCACTACGACAACGACGACGACAACAACGCCAGCTCCGAGGTTCATGCAACAGCAGCTCGAGGCAACCATGGAAGTCAAAGGTAATCAAATAGCTAATTTTAACGCGTGTGGCTTGGAGACGTCAAACTTCTTTCACCCGCGAAACTGAGCTCATACTTTTCACGAACAACCGACATTAGTGCCTTGAGAAAACAGCCCGGCTGCGGCGGCTGCATTTCCGATGGAGGCGGAAATGTTGTAGGCCCGTGTGCTCAGATTTGGGTGCACGTTAAAGAACCCCAGGTGGTCTAAATTTCCGGAGCCCTCCACTACGGCGTCTCTCATAATCATATGTGGTTTTGGGACGTTAAACCCCATATATCAATCAATCAATCAATTGAGAAAACAGTATGAACGAAGGCGTTCGAATTTCAAAGGCAGCTTAATGACGTTTGTTGCGTATTGCGATCGCTCACAAATCAAACCATTCAGCAGTTTATCACGACAGAGCTCTCCCGATTTCGTTGAAATGCTTCTATACAAGCTTCATGAATGAAGTAACTAATTGTCATTTGCCTCATGTTCTGTTTTTGAGCAGTCTGTAACCTTTCGCTGACTAGATAGGGCCTACTCACCCAAGCGAACCTCTCAGCTGTTACTTTAAATAATCTGTTTTGATTGGTAACACATCCACGAAGTTTTTCAGAAAGCAGTGCTATTGTCCCATCCTTCGTTAAGGGTATATGGGCCCGTATATTGAAGATCCCATCTCGAAAGCTAGAGAGGTCTTCAAAAGAAGAAATATTCTCCAATGTCTGAATTCGGCATTCAATACGAAAAAATAGTAGTCAAATTTGTTCCTTCATTTAAAAAAAAGGTATATTCATCTTTTTTTTACTTTGTTGTAAAGTGAAAAATTACTTAGCAATGAAAAGATTTTTCAACCCATGCTCTATTGCACGCCCTTTTTGTTAGTGCAGGTTAGAAAACCAGAAGCTGATTTTCCAATTTGTTGCAGTAACAAGAAATAGCTATAATTTACAACAAACACCACTCGCTAACTTCCAACGTGCGAAAATGGGTGTTGTGTGCTGTCACATGTTCATCGTTCTAGTGATCACCTTATTTTGGCCTACATTACAAAAAAAGTAGATGTTGCACCAAGCCCCCCCCCCCCCCTTATGGAGGAATATTTCAGTTCAATTCCCTGCTTTTTGTTCTCATGTACATCGCTCTATCTTTCTATTCATTAACTAGAAGTTTCTCGATCTGCAATGCAAATCAGGAATGATACGATAGTTAAACTCTGCTGATACAGTTTGTAATCCGTTTCTCTCCCCCACTGCTTTCTTTCTTTTTTTTTGCAGGCTGTGACGTCAATGGTAGCTTCTACCAGGTGGGCCAGGTGGTGAAGAAGGCTAGTGGGCCGTGCTTGGAGTGCATCTGTGACGCCAGCGGCATGATCAAGTGCAACCCCAAGGACTGCCAGCCGCAGGCGCCGCTCTTGCTCAGGATGAACCGGTCCTACTTCAGGACGCGGTAGGCGGTGCCACGTCCGCCATAGCTTCCCACTCCCGCCACCAGGGAGAGAGAGACGCCTTCCTAGTTCCGACCTTTTTCATCTATTATTTTTATTATTATTAATAATATTATTATTAGTAGTAGTATCATCATGGCCGTCAGTTTTCTTCGTACGCCGGTAGTCCGGTGACCAGCGAGAAGGCGATGTTTCCAGAGTTCTTTGGCCACAACAAACATGGGGCCCAAGCTTGTAGGGTTGAGTACAAAAATGATAAGGACTAAAATAAGCTGTCTTGTTTGCTTCTAACAGTATTGTAGAGTGTATAAAGATAGTGAGAAGTAAAATGTTGAGGGATAAGTTTATCGCTGACGTTATATGCCAGTTAACAGGCGCACACTGTTCGCATAAGAGCGTGGTGAACTATTGGTTTAGAGTTCTTGAGAAATGCACTGCGAGACGTTGACCGGAATGGTGGTAAAACTTTAGCAACAGCCAGTTTTTTTTTCTGGCGCTGTACACAGCACCCCATTCGACTGCAGGCCAAATGTTCCACCCCCTGGCTCGAACCTTGACGCCCGGAGGAATGAAATGTAGGGCACGTGTCAGGAATGAGACAGCTTATAGACGAGCACCGATGAACGGATGTACGCGCCGCCCGAGAGGCACGCGTATCAGGTCACAATTCAAAGGCTTCATGAGCAGTTAGCATCGTGGTCAATACGATAAGTCGCGCACGTGGTCAACTACAAGCAAATAATGCCTATTTTCCTAGCGTAACAGTCTAGATGAGAGTCGCATTCTCTCCGTTGCCCCTACTCAGCAGCGAATACGGTGTGCGTTAAAGAACTCTGCAGACACGGCGCGCTGCTCTGGTCACATTCAGGACTACCGGCACAAGTTGTACGAGGCCGCCAAAAGAAGCAAGACTGGCTCGGCTCAGGAGTTCCCACGATGACTGCGAGTGAAAGTGCAAGCCGGCAGCCGGCGTCCCCACCGCCGACGATGTCGTCTCATCCGCGCAAACATCTGGGGCGTCGTTGCGGAAGGATGGAAAGAAAACCACGAGGAAGAAGAATCGTGTGGGTGCTCCACACCGCCTTCACACCTCCCGTCCTCCCCGCGTCTCTCGCCACATCCACTCCCTCACTAACGACGAGAGCTCTCCAAAAGAGCCACCGTGTCGTGTATGCACGCCGCGCTGACTCACTTGTGAAACTGACCGTGCGCGGCGTTCTTTGCCCGTTCCCGTTGACACGGCTCTCACTACCCTCTACGAGCCACTGTGTCGACGACCGAGCCGCTCTAGCAGCCGGCTGACCAGCCGAGACTGTGTAAGTGCGTTGGTGTCAGTGTGTGAGCGTGCGTGCGCGTGACGTCGGAAAGAAGCGGCGCTGAGGAGGACGACACGGACGACGGCAACGACCAGAGAAAAGATGCATGGACCTTTTCCTTAATTACTCTTTTTTTTTTCATGGAAAGCGCAAGGTTGTGTTGTTTGCGTGAGTGCGTATTCGTGTGTATGTGTGTGTAGTATGTAACACAGCGTATGTGACTACGCGTGGCTGTCTCTATATCGCGCTTCCTTCTTTCAGTTGTCATTTCCTTCTTTTCCTGTTTCGTCATTTCTACACCACGCTACATTTTCAAGCTTAACCACATTGGCGCGCGTCCCTTAACGTGTTAGAAAAAAAAAGCAAACGTTTGACCTAAGATTGCGTGAGCAATCTTTTGTCGATTCTTCTCTGTAACAAAGAGCTCGACAGGGGTTTCGTGCGCGACTGCCTCACGTTCTCATTCGTTTGCTAGTTTGATCGTTGTTTCGTCTTATTCTCTTTCTTTCTTCTTTGGGTGCTCACGTCTTTACGGTGTCTTTTCCAACGCGCATCGGTCTGAATGCTTGCGTCTCAGTCGTGTTACGAAGTAAAACCGTTTTCGCCCCTATACTTTGAGCGCACGTTTTGTCCGTCGCGTCCGGCCCTCAAAGATGTGGCAGCTAAAGGGGTCCGCGGTTAGATTTTTTTCCCCTGTACCCCACACTAACGCAATGGACACAAAAAGACGCTAGCCTTAACCTCAAGTGCACCCCGTTCCTTTTTACACGTGGTGCGCGTCGAAGCTCAAACGTTAACAAGCGTCGTGTGGTTGATGAGTCGAAGACTCTGCATTTCGTGCGTCAGTGTATAGGAAGCTGTTTCTTGTTTTTTTTTTGTTTGTTTTGTGTTCTCGTATGACGTGCACAAAACTCGATCCGGGAAATGGCCATGTATTCATACATTCCATGATATTGCTAGTGAATGCACGAGTTTACTATGCAATCCAAGACCCGCTATAGCCCGAGAAAACGGTGCGCAGTGATATAGTGCCAGTAGGCGCCCGCATTTTTCTAATATACGTTCCATCCTAGAATAAAGCACACGTGTCTCGATCTTTTCATCGCACTCACGAGAATGTGGTTTATTCCCTCGGCCGCCGACAAGTGAAGGTAAAAGTGGATTTAACCCTAACTTGCACAGTGGAAGTATAAAATGTTTTCGGGAAGTTTCACACGTTCTACATGCAATCGTGAGGTATGTACACAGTGAAGTATAGAAGAAGGAGGAAGTCGTTATTCGTAGCTTCCGAAACTTAATGCTTAACGTATAAACAGAAAAGACACTGTCAAACTGCACCACTCACACTTTCCTTATGGCATTTGCAGACGGAAGACTCACGGCTAGGGCGAGATGTTTTGAGGAACAAGGTTCAATGCATATTTTTTATACCACTCGTGGAGCGGAGGTACGTGTGTGCTTAATTTTGTGCCGTCTTGTCGAGTAGACTCGCGTTGAGTACGCGCTCAATCTTGTCGACGTCTAAGCTAGCACTTCTGCTGTAAGTTTATACGTAAACTTTTCTGAAAATCTTTAAAGTCTTCTACTTCCGGAGCTACTTACGAGGCTTCATCTTGACCTTGTCAATATTTAGACACGCCTTTCCCTTCACTGCTGATAAGCAACATTCCAGCAGGTCACGCCAAACGATGGCGGCTGCTTAAGTTATGTGATACCCGGCGGGAAAATCATATTTTTTATATTTACTCTTCACCGGGGGCTTGCGTAGTGCCTACACAGGAAGACTATAAAAATCACGGCACACAATAGGAAAACAAGAAACTCATATAGGCAGTCTACACTTTTGCTCTTTCTGATTACATTCCAATTGTAACATGACTTTCACGTTGCTTCGACCTTAAGGTATTAATCTGGCAGTCTCAAAACAACAATCCAACACTCCTAAAATTACGCAACTGATAACGTCAAAGGTTTGAAACAACCACCTATTTTGTAGAGGTCCAGTGCCATTCACCAATGCGTCTCACTGTTACACTTCGCACGTTAAAGCCTAGACGTCAAACGAGTACAGCTAGGTGACCACTACTTAAGACGTCATGACACAACACTGATATTATCTTTCTTTCTTCCGCCTATTTTTTTCTTGGGGCGCTTGCAACGAGCAGCCTCTTTCGCACTTCTATAGGTGGTGCCAAAATAAATAGCCCGCCATTACAGCAATATTTTTGCTAGCCAATACGTCTTCATTTATACACTGGGCAAAGAGAAGAGGTGATGTGAGTAATATGCATGTGATTGGTGGTCTTCGAGAGAGATAGAGAGAAGGAAAGAGGAGCAGCGTTTTCTTGCGACTGTTCTCACCTTATACCCACCAAGCTCGTCGCCCGACCCCACCGCTCAGGTAGCCAATCAAAAGCCCCACCACGTGTTAAGGTCTTCCACCGCACTTACAGCACCTCATCTGAACACGCGTTCAATATCGCACGGTCTCACAGTCATAAAGGTACCAAACAGGCAGTCGAAGGCCGTCACTCACCACACGCTTTCGACCAGTCACTGGGACCAAGCCAACCAGTGTGACCTTAATTCCCGTCATCCCTCCTTAGCCCTCAAGCAAGCAATGATACCAGGCCAAGCAGTTGCGAACTTAAGTGCATTCCTCTTTGTACACACCTGGTTATGCCGCATGAAAGGTATCAGGGTGTAATAAGCCGAACGAAACATTGCTTCGCGTAAAGCCAAGTGCCTCTCTGGATGTGTACTCTCAGCAACATGCGTGTCGCGGCGTTGCGCAGCTCTTCAGGGAACACGTGACGGATCTTCGTTCTCTACTCGAGGTCACTTACGTGAGCATTTAAACATATCGTAACGGGGATGCGAACAGTATGGTGATAGTCTGTGGTTACCTCGTTTACCGGCTACTGCTTAATCTACTGGGGCCCAGCTTGTCCGTTCCACGGTTACGTTAAGCAAGATAAGCAACGGAACTATTCGCGCGCCCGATAGCTTTTTTCCGGCTGTGAAGTGATTCCTCTCTATACGTTTCCGCATTCCTTACTCTTACCGTTCCCAGAGTGTGTTCTTTTCTTCAACACAGGGTGGCCATTTGTAAGTGTGTTCCAGCTTACTTCCGTGTCCTTCCTCGTGTTCTGTCTAGGCTCAGCCACAGTGTAGTCAGTCGATTTGAGCAAACGCCCGCACCGCTGCGCCCTAGCATTGCATTCGGCAGCCATATATCAGCTACCATTACGCCTCAACCTCTGTCTCATCATGCCTGCGGATGTGTTTCAGAAGGCACGCCTTCGAAATTTCCGCGCTGTATCCTTACACTATCTATACGGGCTTTCGCAAATGCCGATGTTTGATAAGCCCGCTAGAGCGTATTATTTTTTGTATCATTCTTGACTCACACTTCATTCACTGCTGCGCAAGACGATGGTTCCTGGGTATGCTGTGCATATTCAGGGCTCAAAACCAGTGCCTCCTTCTCAGCAAACACCGCTTCACGTCACGGGTTGCGCGACGAAAGCGAGCCCCCCCCCCCCCCCCCCTTTTTTTTTACATATGCGTTCGAGTGAATTCCGTGCAGGCACGTATTAATGTGTTTGTTGTATTTTTTTGTACTTGGGTGACGCGAAAGGTGGAAGCACCTGAACGCACAAAAAGAAAACACTGTACCATAATGTGTGCAAGCATAGCTCTTGTCAATTTTTCCTTTTTTTTCTTTCACAGTGCATTCCTTTAGTCTTGTTTTTTCGTGGTGGGCTTCATTTTTACTTTCTTTGAGCTGCGTCGTTCTGGATGGTAGAACGGTGACTCAAAAACGGCTTTTGACGTTTTTTTTACGTAAGTGAAGGAGAGAGGCAATTATTATTTTTTTGGTGGAGTTGCGCGTATCTGTGGTTTTAAAATAGCATGTCTGAGTTACCTTGATTGCCTCCTCCTAAACTCTTTCCTATACTACGTGAATGTGCTCATTTTGTTGCAATTCATTTTATATTTTTTTACAAGTGTGTATGTGCATACCTTCAAGGGCGCTGCTCCTTCTAAAGGCCCCGAATCTGGGATCCCAGAACCGGATACGGGCCCGTTTATGTTGAAGCTCAACGCACTTCGCGGTGCCGGTCTCATAAAAATATGAACTGTACTCGCTCCAAGCAGTTTTGTGCCATTTGAAGCCTTTAAAGTTCGAAATCTAGCCCGCTAGCATATTCGAGCATGATATCGATATGTGGCCACTGAATACCTGTATTGAAATAACCCATCGCATTGCATGTCCTAAAGCATTGTACCCCGAATGACGCAGTGTACATTCTAAAACGCACGAACTTATATTGAGCAATGAGAAGCGTGAGCTTATCACAAATTAGTTTGTTTTCAACTGCACGAAACGTGATAGACGTTTTCGTTCACCAATCAGAGTACAATCTGGCTCATCCGTCGATCGGTTCATCCAAAGCTATTTGAAGTTCTTCCGAAGAGACTTGCGAGAAGTTGTGTTTTGTTGAATTCGACCTTCTCATCAGTGCTTAAGATGGAAAGGCCTTCTTCGCTAACTTACACATGCGTCTAATTTTAAAAGCAAAGGTAACTCTATTGTTCGATCACTGATGTATCGATCGGACTGCTTCATAGTGCGTCTCTGCTCAGCAGTTTAGGGGTTCAGGCTGTTGAAGGTATGATCGGTATTATTGCTGCCATGTTCAAGATCCTTTTTTTTTGCTGTACATGAATTGTGATTGTGTGTTTGTGTTTACATCCATTAAAGAAAAAAATTCTTATCAAGAAACTGCTTCTTCTCCTTATTTTCAATATTCGAGTTACATTGCGCAAGCTCATGCTGTCGCAGTAGTTCTTTATCGATAGTTTACAGAGAGAAGAATAAAAAAGAGGAGTGGGGGTGGGGAGAGAGGCATAGTTGTAGAGACAAACCATGATGGCAAATATAGGAACACTTAGAGACTGCAGCAAACAAAAGGTTAAATGACAAGGGCGCAGCCGATGTACTTCCCCTACCATGGGCAAATCGGAACACAGGTTGGAGTAGTGTTTGAAGACATTTACATGAAAGAAATAAGTACAAGTTGAATACAACCAACGAAGAGATGCTGCAGTATCAGAGCTGAGTCCTACTCCTATTTTATTTGGTAAGGTTGAAATTATTTTTCATTTTTTAAACATTGTCATGTTTCGCCATTTCGGTGCAGTACTAAGAAAGCTATAAATTGTTTTGGCTAAACACAACTTTTCTCACTGACTTAGCTTGGCAACGTAGAGAGCAATAAATTAATCAATCACTCAATAAATTTATCAATCGATCACCTAATAAACCGGTAGTCGAAGTTAGAAACAACAGGAAAAAAATCTGGCAGGTCACACGTTCTTTGCGAATCGATGTTATGCGAAACATGCGGATGGAAGGTGACTGAGTTGTAATTTTTTTTATTTAACGAACCGTTATGGAGTGGCGCATAAAATGTGTACAAATGCACGCATAAACATATGTTAAACAGCCGCATGTGTTTTGTATAATCGGTTGTTTCCAGTTGAGTAACAATGCCAACAGCAACATGGATATAAGCAACACCAGAAGCGGTTAGCTGATATGAACACCGAACTTGCTCCGGCGCTTACAAAGGTATAGCATAGCCTCGAAGAAGAAATCGAGATGTTCCGATAGAGTGTCATTAATTAGTAAGTTACCTTTCTCTTAGAGTTGCTGATTGAATTTGATAACAGCATCACGGAAGCATAGTTTGATTTGCGTCCTTTGATAGTGGATATTTCAAATGCGCAGCGCCATCTCTTGCAATCCCGTAAGCTTGGTCCACCATGTTTTATTGGGCACGACAATAAAACTGGTCGCATATCGCAGCCTTTCCGGTGCAATTTGCTGATTATTTTCGTTTTGCGATGACTTCCCAATGATTGGTGCGCTGTTCAGGCAACGAGGGAGCACTGGAAAGAGCGGGAACAAGGTGGCGCTAATTTTAATCGAATAGATCAATTACCTGAACGACAAAAAATGAATACACCAACATGAACTTGTTTCTTCCACGAAATCGGCATTGTGTTTAGGCTCGGAAATGAGTGGCGCGCACCAAAGCACTCTACAGCCTCCGTTCTCATTTCCTCGTGCACTTTAGTTGCTCGCCTGAAACATAAGCTTGACTTAGAGAAGAATATATCACGACAACGTGTTTTAACAAAGACGGCTGGTGACGCGCGTGTGTTATAAAGCAAACGTACGGTCTGCGAGTGTAAGACACATACTAAAGCCGAAAATCCCTATGCTTTTTCGGTGATATGGGCTGGTGCCCTGCATTGCTCAGAAATCACCGACTATAATCTGGGGCGTCCAGCAGAACCATTAAGGTCTGGACGTCTGGACTAGGCAAGGCGAGGACGTTCCGACGTGGGAGACCTGAGCCGGTGTCATCAAACGGCAGGACACTCCATTCATTTCGTTCACTTCATTTCAATACCCCCGCGATCATTTTGCGTTTCTCCATCATTTTCTCACAAATTGTTCCAGGCAACTCCTTGTACACACCAACATTTCTGTCAGCTTGGTTACTTGGCACTGTTGGGCTGCATATTGTATGCATTCCGTCAAATTTTACAGCATGGTCCAGTGATGTCGGCCACCTCGTATCTTCATCTGTTGAGAGGAGTGCTGTTATTCTGCCGCTGTTTGTGAACTGCTACATGAGAGCACACTGAATGCTATCTTCCTCTCAGTTTCGAAAATTCACTACTCTTCGCTGAGGTTCCTTCGAATACCAACTAAGGCCAGCCACTGGTATTGTCTTCAAAATATTTCCCAGAATAAATTGAAATAACGTTTCAGTGAATAATTTCACATGATAATGCTACTACCTTGAAACGGAATAAAAATGTCCTTAACCATTGAAGCGCTTTCAAGGCAGCCGACCGTTAGAGCGCCAGTAAATCGACGACTCTATAAGAAAAAAAATTCTTGTAAGACATATTTTTTGTTACCTTATGCGTACTACCCCACAGCAGTTAAAGCATGGTAGAGCACACCGATGCTCTACCACGCCACGTGGGAATGTACGGCACACGCCGAAGAACAGGAAGACACAACATCAGATAGATGTGGGAAGCAATGCTGTCCAGCCCGGCCCTTGAGGACCAGTGGAGGCTAGTCAGGCGAGCTGAAAGGATGGCCAGAGCCAGCGGTGCCTTGGAATAGGGGCCCGGCCACGCGGCGTTGCCGTGTTTTAGCGGCAACAAAGTGTTTTTCGCTAATAAAGTCTTCTTTTCCTCCTTTCTCTTCTTCTTCTTCTTCTTCTTCTTCTTCTTCTTCTTCTTCTTCTTCTTCTTCTTCTTCTTCTTCTTCTTCTTCTTCTTCTTCTTCTTCTTCTTCTTCTTCCTCTTCCTCTTCTTCTTCTTCTTCTTCTTCTTCTTCTTCTTCTTCTTCTTCTTCTTCTTCTTCTTCTTCTTCTTCTTCTTCTTCTTCTTCTTCTTCTTCTTCTTCTTCTTCTTCTTCTTCTTCTTCTTCTTCTTCTTCTTCATGATGAAAAGCACCTCATCAGCCCTGGGTTGCAAAGGGACTAAGCCGCTCCTAAGCCACCCTATTTTTTTCGAGAGAAAGAGAGAGAGAGGGGGGAAGATGCAAGAAACGGTAGGGAGGCTAACCAGACGCACGTCCAGTTTGCTAGCCTGCAATGGGAGAGAGGGATAAGGGGCGAAAAAAGAGGCAGAAAAGAAAAGAGGGATCGACAATATGACGTATACACTCAGGGAGTCAAATCAAGTGTAAAAGCATAGGTCTATTGACTTTCGGCAATTAGGGGGCGCTTTCAATATGACCTTATGCTTCTTGAACGCACATGCCCACAACCTTGGTTGCAGAAATAGGGCTCAAGTGCAGCTTATTCAGAAGTATCCGAAACGGGCATCATTGGGTGCCATATCACGCATAGCTCAGCAGGTGTTCAACTTTGCCCTACCTTCGTTGGGATTATCATGTAGAGGACAACAACAGGATTGGCCACACCCTAAATCATAGAAATTCGGAGTAAAGGCCATTCTTCACACCACAATAATTAAAAATTTTGAAACAGTGTTGCTACTTCATCGTACACTGCGTGAAATGAAGTGGTAGATAGTGAGCACCTCACCTGGTCCTACAAAGCTGACATCCTGAATAAAGGAGACTGCTGGACAGAATGAGAAAGAACAGGACTCCCCCAAAGGTACACCGAACAGGCTCTTTTCACAGAAGGACGGCAGAATGTGAGCAAGGAGTGCCCTGCGTTCTTCTGATATTTCAGCGAGAGACTGGCGTAAGAGTATTGACGATGGCATGTTTCACGTTGATAAGGACGCCAAGGTGGAGCAACTAACGTCCAGGTCTACCAGGCTAACCCCGCTTGCAACGGCATCATCACCTCATTACATCACTGCCACATATATTAGCATAAGGGTACGCCTGAGGGTTCTCCCAGAGGGTGTTGTCCTCTTTGCTTTCCTTGCCTCACCTTTCATTTCACGTTTCTTCTAGCACCTTCGTGCTCGCGCTGCAGCCCTTATTACCATGAATTCCAACCAACTAGCCCAAATAGCCGTTCTTCTTCTCCCAGAGCAGAGAATATGGGTACATCTTCTACGAGTGCACTATCATCAACGTATGGCACTGTAAGTGGATACAGCAGATTAGGTCCCGTCAAAGCTGTAACAGGAGGAGGCAAGCGTTTCAGCACTGTACGTGTTTATTTCCTCGAGAAAAAGAGAAAAAGAACTAATGACTTTAAGTAATATTTTCTTGGGATTTCATGTGGCGTGAGTAAACTGAAACGTGGGCCTTGGTTAACAACATTTTCTTGGGTGTTTAAATGTTCTCACATATGGTTCTTCACCTTCAACGCTCCACTACCACCAGCACAATCTTTTATTTTCTTCTTTTTGGCCATGCAACGGAACCAGCGACGTTTCCATCAAAAAGAAAACATACAAGAAATTGAGTAAACAAACCCAGCTCAGGGTAGAAACCCACTAACTTTATCCTCGAAGGGATACCGCGAATTTCTCGCCATTTAGATTCGTGTCGTATTCATCTGCTTCCGTCCAAGAAGTAAGCGTCAAGAATATTCTGCAAGCTTTTGTGTACCAGGCATTTTTTCTTCCGCTTTAACACAGCTGTCCCACGACGAGAAATGGCCGACTTTCCTCTTTCCCGTGCCACAGGTCGCTGTACCCGTGCGGCTAACCGCGTGCGTGCAGGCTTCGCCACCCGTCGCCTGGATGGCGCTCTCTGTTCGCTCCGACCGCAGCGTCGGGGGTGCTTCCCTTTTCATCGCTCTCTCTGACTCGTGACGTCACGGAGTACCTTCCTTGCTCCTCTCTCGGCTACGAGAATCCCTGCTCTTGCTTTGTAGCCAGCCGTAAAAGCGCAGAGGAGCTGGGAGTAAGAAGAGAGAAAAACTTTTATCTTGAAACCCAAGTCCGGGTCTGAGCTCTAGGGTGAAGCTTTAGCAGCCTCCCCTGAGATGGTGTGTGAGCGGTGCAAGTAACTTCCAGGATGACAGGGGAGGAGAACGCTCTCTAACGAGAGAGCGAATGCAGAACAATCGTATACCCTCCTCCTCTGGTCTATAGCACTCACCGCGGGCGTTAAGCCGGCCACCGCGTGCGTTTGCGGGATCCTCCTGAGACACCGGCTCGCTCGAGCGGCTCATGCAGCAGCTGATGACGGCAGTGCCACGTGCAGCTCCGTCACCTTCTCTCCTTTCCAACTGCTCGCTCTCCACCTTCTTCCTGCTTCCTCCTCTGAGTTTCGCTACCCACCCCCCCATTTTTATTGTCCTCCCGCGAGGCACCGCCGCAGGATGCATCAGCCGGCAACGATGACATCGTGGTGCTGCTCTCAAAAGTGGTACGCATAGTGCGGTGCTCCCTCTCTCGGCACTCCGTGCTTCTTGGTGCGCGTTGTTTTCGGCCAACGCGCCCCCGGGATTCGCGGTGGCGTGCGCGTGTAAACGCCCCTTTCGGTGGGTTGCTCGCAAGAGTTCGCGACAGTTGTGGTGTGACCAAAAGCGGTGGTGACAGCGTGACATCCCACTGCCGTTTAAATGGCGTGCGTCGCTCCACAACGCGCCCACTGACGGTTTCTATTGGGTTTTCAGCGAACAAATCGGTCTAGCACCGCTTTTCAATGTTCGCAAAAGCGTGGAGTACGATCGCTCCGCGCGCTTTTTTATTTGATTGGCCTCTTGTGAAGCTAAGTGAGAAAGAAACCTACTGTTTGCTTGTTATTAGACAAGACGGTATGGTACGACGTCCATATCTGACAGCCCAGTGTAAGTGCCAGTCGTAACTCGACATCGAAACGCTGCTTCAACCAAAACGGTGCCGAGTGATAAGTGGAATAAGTCTCTTTCTTAGACAACTGCAAGCCCCCTGAAAGTGTCAATAAAGGAACGCTGATTTTGAAGCCCAGAAAAGGAACGCTTCAGTGTCCATTGTTGGTGCTGGTGAGAAAAAAGAACCCCTTGTTCTTTGCCGAGTTCCCCATCTTCACCCTCTGCGGGACGTCCGACGCGGTTGAACCCAACAGTGAGAGGACGCCATCATCGAACTATCTACAAAGCCTTGGGATAGCTCGAGGTCTCCTTTTTCGGCGACATCAAGAACCTGCAGTTAGCCACTTTGGTCGAAATAAACCAGTCGTCATGATGCCAAAATTAAATGCGGCCGCCGTTCTCCTCTTATGGACGGGAAGCTGCCTTGCAGGTAAGCCTGCTTTTTAGCTCTTCACTACTCGTCGTAGCCTCACGCCGCTAGTCTTTCTAACTGAAATGCAAGAGAAGTGTTTTACGAAAGACGATTCCTCGCATCAGCCATCAATTAGAGCGTTTGCTTTCAACAGTAATGGTGATGGCTTGTCACAAGTACTGGAGAAACGTGTCGAGTGCGATAAAGCCGCAGTCAATTACGTGGAACTGACACGTAGGCAACGCGGATGTCACTGAACGAGCGCTCAAAAAGGGCGCGCCGCCAAATTCTCGCGACGAACCGCCGGAGTGACCCCGCGAGGTCAACGAAAAAGAAAGAAAAAGAAAACAAACATCTAAAGGCTCCCCGGGCGCGCGAGCCTCTCCTCTCGGAAGCGTGGCTTCGCCGACGAACCTCCTCACCCCACATCGGCGGCCGAGCAAGCACTGGAAATTTCTAGAAGGAAAGGGGCGTGTTATGCCGGGTTGAGTCATCTGTCGGGGACGGCCCTCGTACAGTCTCGCGCTATCCCCCGGCCTTCGCTGCGCATCGCGCCGACGAAATGAGGAGAACTTTCTGGAATGTCGTGCGGAAGGTATTTAACCGAGCAGCGGAGACGAGAGATCAGGAGAAGAAGGAAGTTAGCGCCAGAGCGCGTAGGGTATCCCACCGTGTAGTCGGCGAAGGTTTTGTCCGTAGGGACAAAGCAGGAGAAGACGTGAGGTTTCCTGGAAGAGAAACTTCGGAGGAGAAGACGGAAGTTAGCGCCAGAGCGTGTAGGGATTCCGCCGTGTAGTCGGCGAAGGTTTTGTCCGTGGAGACAAAGCAGGAGAAGAAGACGATTTCCACCTGAGGGGTGAAGACTCGAGCTACAGGCAAGAGTGTGTGTTTACCGCTATCGAGCGAAGACGCGTGGCAACAGCTGCGTGTGTGAAGCCGACGTGTTTCCGGCGAAGAAGTTTGAAGCTTTGAGAGTGGCCAATTGAAGACGCGAGGTTTCCTGGAAGAGAAACTTCGAGAGCAGCGGAACGACAACAACGCTGGACTTTGAGTGAGTGATTCTCGGAAGAGTATCATCCAGACTTTTGTTCCAAGAACTTTGGACTGAATAGGTTTCCTATCTCCTTAGTCTTTAAGTGTCTTGGTTGTTCAATGCATGCGACTGCATTGTAGTGTGTATTGTTGTCTGTGTCCGTTGTTTCGAGTGTGGCTGATTGTACTGTGTAGTATGTTGTTTGATTGGTGACATATTGTACTCAACTTTCGTGGAGTGTGCAAACTTGTGTATTGTTTTTTGATCTGCCATTATTGAGAATATAATTTTGTGTTGTTTATCAACTCTCGACTCTGACTTGTTCTTTGGGCCACAGCCGGCGTGGACCACTTCTAAATTGTCCACTTCTAAAAAGGACCACTTCTAAATTGTCCACGCTTTCGTGGTGCGGTTCGGGGGGCCGATACTTCGGCCCTCGGAATTAGCCCGGCGATCGCCTCCCTAACTAACGGGACTCTGTGTGACAATTAATCTGGCGTCCGCGATAGGACCTTTTGGTGCACAGTGTGTCCAAAGTAGTGAGAAAGAACCTCGGGTTGTTGATACTGCTATCGTAACGATTTTGTGTGTTGCTCAGTGTTCTCGTTAACGAGTGCAGGGGAGTGTTCCGATAGACTGATTTAGGCAGATACTTTTTACACGCGGCAAGATTTTATTTGCGAGACAAAATGGATCTCGAAAAGTTAGTAGCTCTTGGTGAGAAGATGGGTCTTTCCGGCGCCGAACTACGGAAGTGGGTAAGCCAGAACGAGAAAGAGGCGGTGGAGTGAGATAGGTTGGCAGCTGAGAGAGCCAAGGAAGAAAAAGCAGCTGAGTTGGAGAGAGAGAGGTTGGCAGCTGAGAGAGCCAAGGAAGAAAAAGCAGCTGAGTTGGAGCGAGAGAGGTTGGCAGCTGAGAGGGCCAAGGAAGAAAAAGCAGCTGAGTTGGAGCGAGAGAGGTTGACAGCTGAGAGAGCGAAAGAAGAAAGAGAGCAGCAATTGAAATTGAAGCTGGAGAGAGAAAAGTTGGCAGCTGAAAGGGCGAGGGAAGAAAGAGAAGCAAAAGAGCGACAGCTGAAAGAAGAAAGAGAGCTGCAATTGAAGTTGGAGCTGGAGAAAGAAAGACTGGCAGCTGAGAGGGCGAAAGAAGAAAGAGAGGAAAAGGAACGGCAGCGACAGCACGAGATGGAACTCGAGCGGCTCCGTTTGCAACAGCGAAGTGAAACTCCGGTCCAAGCTAGAGTTGAAAGCAGCGAACGGGAAGACCACGGCTTCCGCTTAAACCCAAGCAAGCTGTTCGTAGCGTTTGATGAAAGGAAGGACGACCTTGACGCGTACCTTCACCGATTTGAGACAATTGCGAGGAGCCAGAATTGGCCGGAACATCAATGGGCAACTGCTTTGAGTACTTGCTTGAGTGGTGAAGCGCTCAGTGTGTACGGTAGGCTGACGCCGACCGATGCAGCCAACTATGCAAAGGTGAAAACTGCTTTACTGAAGCGATTTAGATTTACTGTGGAAGGATTCCGGGACAGATTTCGGACAGGAAAGCCAGCTGATGGTGAGACGGCTACGCAGTACGCCGCCCGACTTAGCCATTATTTCGACAGATGGATTGAACTTTCAGGGACAGCGCAGGAGTACGATGAGCTTAGAGAGCTCCTAATTAGAGAACAATTTCTTACTAGTTGCCACCCAAGCCTGTCGCTGTACTTGAAAGAGAGGAAGGCGGAGTCACTTGAAGGAATGCTTGAATTGGCTGATCAATTCCTGGAAGCGCAAGGTGGCACTAGTTTGGCCAAGGTCAAGAAGGATTGTCCCGAGGAGTCGAAGAAATTGGCTCCCGAAGAAAAGAAGCGTGCACCAGAGAGCATTCCGCGATGTTTTCTGTGTAACCGACTGGGTCATCGCGCGAAAAACTGTCGAACGATCTTTACGAGCCCTACGGTTGTAAAATGTTTCAAGTGTGGTCAGACTGGACACAAAGCAGACGCATGTCGAAACGGAGCGAGTTAAACTCACCAGGTGTCCTGTGTGCTAGCAGCACCGAAATCCGATGATAAGGCCGTCACAGATGGATTCGTAGAGTTGAAAAGTGGGGAGAAAATTCCTATTGTGGGTGCGGTAATGGCAAAACAGCCAACCGGTGTTTCGAAGCGAATGCCAACGCTGCCTGGAAAAGTTGCAGACAAAAAAATTACGGTGTTAAGAGATACCGGCAGCTCCACTGTTATCGTGCGGAGAAATCTGGTACGGGAAAGTGAGTTAACAGGCAAAACGAAACCAGTTTGCCTAATTGACCGTACGGTTCGGATGCTTCCCGAAGCAGAAATTGAGGTTGAAACCCCGTACTTCAGCGGGAAGGTTACCGCTTTATGCATGACGACCCCCCTGTACGACCTTGTCATCGGAAACATCGACGGGGCGCGAGGACCGAATGATCCGGAATGTTTGGGAGAAGACCCTAAGATAGAGCCCTCGTCAACCCAGCGACCGCGAGACACAGTGGAGGAGCAGCCCGTGATGGATCTCACTAGAGCCCAAGGTGAAGCCGCGGCGCAAGAGACAGTGAACGAGAAGATGATCGTGTTGAATGAGTTCACGGGCCGAGCAGCTGGACTTACGTCGGCACGACCTCAACCGACCGACCGTGTAAAGGTGACGGAGTTGGCCAGCCAGGCCAAATGTCGGGACATCAACAAGTGGGTGAATAACCGGGCAGGATCGGTTGAGCGTCATGACCCGTTAGCAGTGTCGGAAGTGACAACGATGGCTGAGACGCCGCCTCAGATACCGTCGTTGGAAGGGGCTCGCCGGAACAAAACGAGCAAAAACAATAAGAAGAGATCGAGAGAGCACCGCAAGAAAGGGCGCAAGCGCCGCTCGAAATGCACAGGATAGGTGCTGAAGTGGAATCGGAATGTGTTTGGCAGGGCTGAGTGCCATATGTTGTGTTAATGTTCTTGTTGTCCTGTGTCACAACTCTATGTTGAGTGAGTCAAAATGTTTGTTACGGTGATGTGATGTATAGTAATGATGTGAGTATAGTAATTGTTGTAATGAGAGAACTTTGTACATTTGTATTGTTTGGAATGTGTGATGAAGTGTTGTAGTCATGTACCTGTGGCTATATTTCATGTGTTGTGGAATTGAATTACAATGAACAGTTGTATTAAGTGATCTATTGTGAATGTGAAGTGTCATGAGCGCCGGATTGTGTTACAGTCTGTGAGAGTGTGTGGTGACTGTTCGCGCTCGTTTGTGTGGTTTTGAATATTATGAGATAATATTCTTAAAGTGGGGGGAAGTGTCACTGAACGAGCGCTCAAAAAGGGCGCGCCGCCAAATTCTCGCGACGAACGACGAACCGCCGGAGTGACGCCGCGAGGTCAACGAAAAAGAAAGAAAAAGAAAACAAACATCTAAAGGCTCCCCGGGCGCGCGAGCCTCTCCTCTCGGAAGCGTGGCTTCACCGACGAACCTCCTCACCCAACATCGGCGGCCGAGCAAGCACTGGAAATTTCTAGAAGGAAAGGGGCGTGTTATGCCGGGTTGAGTCATCTGTCGGGGACGGTCCTCGTACAGTCTCGCGCTATCCCCCGGCCTTCGCTGCGCATCGCGCCGACGAAATGAGAACTTTCTGGAATGTCGTGCGGAAGGTATTTAACCGAGCAGCGGAGACGAGAGATCAGGAGAAGAAGGAAGTTAGCGCCAGAGCGCGTAGGGTATCCCGCCGTGTAGTCGGCGAAGGTTTTGTCCGTAGGGACAAAGCAGGAGAAGACGTGAGGTTTCCTGGAAGAGAAACTTCGGAGGAGAAGACGGAAGTTAGCGCCAGAGCGTGTAGGGATTCCGCCGTGTAGTCGGCGAAGGTTTTGTCCGTGGAGACAAAGCAGGAGAAGAAGATGATTTCCACCTGAGGGGTGAAGACTCGAGCTACAGGCAAGAGTGTGTGTTTACCGCTATCGAGCGAAGACGCGTGGCAACAGCTGCGTGTGTGAAGCCGACGTGTTTCCGGCGAAGAAGTTTGAAGCTTTGAGAGTGGCCAATTGAAGACGCGAGGTTTCCTGGAAGAGAAACTTCGAGAGCAGCGGAACGACAACAACGCTGGACTTTGAGTGAGTGATTCTCGGAAGAGTATCATCCAGACTTTTGTTTCAAGAACTTTGGACTGAATAGGTTTCCTATCTCCTTAGTCTTTAAGTGTCTTGGTTGTTCAATGCATGCGACTGTATTGTAGTGTGTATTGTTGTCTGTGTCCGTTGTTTCGAGTGTGGCTGATTGTACTGTGTAGTACGTTGTTTGATTGGTGACATATTGTACTCAACTTTCGTGGAGTGTGCAAACTTGTGTATTGTTTTTTTGATCTGCCATTATTGAGAATATAATTTTGTGTTGTTTATCAACTCTCGGCTCTGACTTGTTCTTTGGGCCACAGCCGGCGTCCGCTGGCGCGCCAAAAAGGACCACTTCTAAATTGTCCACGCTTTCGTTGTGCGGTTCGGGGGGCCGATACTTCGGCCCTTGGAATTAGCCCGGCGATCGCCTTCCTAATTAACGGGACTCTGTGTGACAGCGGAAAACATGACGTACGAATCAACTGCATCTCGAAAAGTGAATGGGTCATAGTTTAGTCATGTATCAGTACTTCATTTCCAATGTTTCTACGCTAAGAGTTTTAAAAAATTCTACCGCTAGTGCATACGAAAGTCTGACCTCTCAATGAATCTTTGTCAATGGAACGCTTGACCGAAACTCTTCAACAAAACAAACCAAGCCCGGCTTGAGCGTAACATTTTGCGGCAGTGATTTATTCACGGTGCTCTCAGGCAGTGGCGTGAAGAGCTACGATACTTTGACTTTAACTAACTCGTCACTTTTGTGTCACATCAAGCCAGAGCCTACAGCTTCGTGCACCACTGGTATCATCAAGCTTCAACGCGAACTGAGTGTTGCTAAGCATTTCATTTGCTTCTGTTCGTAACTGAAGGAATGCTAATGTGTAATGTAAACCAAGGCAGGCTGACGTGTGTTACTTCCGTTTCATTGTGATGATATTTAGATAAGAATAAATAAAAAAACACTGTCGGGATTTTCGAAAGTCAGCTTATTTGTTTCTTTTTGTTCACTGTTCAAAGCTGTTCGAGCTAGGTGTTGATGGCAGGGCGCAGCTGGGGCCTTACAAAAACAAAAAAGAAGTGAACGAATAACGTTGAAAAGTTAGAATAGTCGCGTTATGACCGGATATAGGACACCAATCGGCCGAATGAAACACGCGGGGGCACAAAAGCGTGAAAGATCGTATGCCGCAGCCGCAAAGCACAATTTTCGCGGCTGCAACTCGAAACATTTCCTTTGTTCTTGCTTTCTCTCCCCCGCCCTCACACACAAACGGCCAGTGCGCATGTGCACCAACGTTGACACGTCACGCGTCTCCCGAGCGTTCGGAAGCCCCGCACTGTCAGTAAGGCTTATTCGTGAGGCTCGACTGCTAGCTTCCGGGAAAACAAAGCAAAAAAAAAAACTGTGCTTGGAGCTGTTAACAATGTGTCTAGTTCTGGCGGACTATTTCAGTCATTTGTCCCCAATTTAGCCTTTGTTTCCCATGACTTAGCACTGCTTTTGTTTTGTTTTTAGCAGTAGGCGCAGCCGACCGTCTGCTGTAAAAGCTATTCTTGAAGGATACGAGTATAAGGATGAGCTCGTATAGCTTCTTTTTTTTTCTTATCGATGCTTATGATCTCTAAAAAGGCAGTACGTAGAGACGCTAATCACAAGATGATAAACATGCTCACAATAATATTCTAGATATCACTGTAAATTATGGGCCGTAGCAACAAAGCGAAACCCAAATAGTGTGTTCGTTCATATACTTGAAAAATTGTTTATCCATCTCTGCGCTGAACAGACAGAGCCTTTCTATCAATACTTTAGACGAGCTTATTTATTTTCTTTTTCTATTTTTATTGCAGACGCCACACCTTTGTTAAGCGCTGCCACCTCCACCAGGGTTTATAGGCTGAGTTAAATTAATTATTTGATGCTTTATACGCTGAGCCGCAGCTAAAATCATGTGCATAAGCCAAAATCTGGACGCGTGTTCGTGGAAAAATCGCAATTTGCAAATAATTCATGAAGGCCTTTTAGTTTTTGTCGCTTCTATGCAGCTTCGGTGACAATGAAAAGCTTAAAACTTAAAGGGACACTGAAGTCAACCAATAAGTCAACGTTGATTGTTGAAATGTCCGTCCATAAACCTCGTAGTGTCACTTTTGTGCCAAGGAAGAACCTATCTTGAAATAAAAACACGTTTTAGTGCTCCGCATCGGGTTAGCGCACTTCAAATTACACGCCTCAAGAAGCGGACCGACCGGACCGTCTCACGTCACTGTTGCCATGCACAACGTTGCCCGGATTTACTGCGCTAGTAGTAGCAGACTGAAAGCAGCGGGAGCCACAGAAGCAACAACAGCCATAGCCCCGCCGCGGTGGTCTGTAGTGGCCAAGGTACTCGGCTGCTGACTCGCAGGTCGCGGGATCGAATCCCGGCTGTGGCGGCTGCATTTCCGGTGGAGGCAGAAATGTTGTAGGCCCGTGTGCTCAGATTTGGGTGCACGTTAAAAAACCACAGGTGGTCGGAATTTCCGGAGCCCTCCACTACGGCGTCTCTCATACTCATATGGTGGTTTTGGTAAATCAAACCTCGCAGATCAATCAATCAACAACAGCTATTGATCGATTTCCCGCCATTGGCTTCGAGATTGCAGACGCTTTTGTTTCAACTGCAGCCCGCTAGGCGGGACCACGTGTCGCGTGAAACCACGCGGAAATTGAATGTTTGAACCACTCGCGCAATTCCCCGTAGTAACGTCCGGCGATTTTTTTTTTATGAATCAAACAGAAGCGAACAAGCAGCATTTTATTGCGTCTCTTAATCCACGGGAGGTTCTTCATTTAGTGTAGTTAGATCGATTACTAGTGAATTATTGTAGGTGGTCTATATGATGTTATCGCGATCGTCTTGAAAATGTCCTACTGGGCGCTTATGTTCTTGTGCATTTACTTTAATTTTTCGGTAAGTAGGGCACTGTTGTTGATGATATTTTCGTTTTGAATGTTGTCATACATTGAGCTTTCACTCTGACGTAAATCGTTGTTTGACTTTAGTGTCCCTTGAAGCAGGGAGCTTCATTTTTTAAAAGTTGGTTCTCTCTCTTTCGGCGAATGGAAGGCGTTTTGAAAAAAGAAAGAAGAAACAATAATTATATTGCCATCCGGTTTCACAGAGCAGCCAAATTATTAGACTGGAAAAGAAACAACAAAAATTATGATTTTAACAACGCATTGAAAGGTGTTCTATAATTGCGACAGCATACAGTTTTATGAAAAAAATCAACAGGCAATATGAATACCTAAGCTGTAAACCCCTCAACAGGTAGTTTTCTTGAGGGACCAAACAGAAAATGTTATAAATATTAATTTTACAACACTCCAGACGTGACCGAAAAAAACATCGCGACCTTGTTCAGGTCACCGTCACTGCAAGATGACTTTTGTACTGCGTTGGCAGGCCAAACAATACTTTTATTCAGTTAAGGCATCCTCTTTTAAAAATGCGTTCGTCTCTTTCATGCAAACACGAAAGCACTCGTACTAATACACCGTTTTTTAAAACCAAGCAAACATTCTGGTTCAGTACTTTGATGTACAAAGAGCAGAAAGTTTCGTTGAAGCGTGGCATGGGTGTCATTGAGCTGTATATTGAAATCGTCTTTTCTTCGATGTAGAGGGAAGATTAAAGTAAATTTATTTTTATGTGGAAGGACTTGAGATGAACTTACATCTACGGAATGACGTTGAGACGCAAGTACTGAAAACCGAGAGTGGCTTTTCAATCTTAAGCTAAAGAAAATTGAACCTAGCTTTTGAAAAAGTGTTTGCGAGCTCATTTTAAGCATGCACACACTGGATGCGAGTGCACAACACACCGTAACGAATGCACTGTAATTTCGCAATAACGTTTCGGGATAACAAGTAGGCAGCATGGCTTTGAATTTTGTCATTTTTATCTTGTTTGTTTCTTAGTTTGTCTCGGTCGTCTGTGAGTGAAACTGAAGTCCAGTTGTCGTGCATAAGTAAAAAATAAAGGGAACAACGTGTGTGTTCCCCACAAATAGTTTAGTTCTCTACTGCAAGCCTTCGCTTATATCTGATGGCAAGAGAGTCATAAGGCAATAATGACAGCTGTTGTTTCATTGTCGACAACGTTCATGGCTTTCATTGCTGTTCAAAATATTTGAACTATAGATGCCGTTCACGCAAGAAGGTTTACAGTATACTGCAACAAGACTTCACAGTTGTAACTACGAGTATGTCCTCAATATTCACAGCGTTGAGATTGAAACAAGGCTTGAGCTATTTGTAATATGGTAAAACGTCACCGATACGATCTAGGCCTTCTCGTACGCATTCCGTGATGATGCGACGTTTTTTTTTGTGGCTCCAGCCTGGGCCAATCAGCCTGCAGTGCATTGTAGTATGGTTGTTACGAACTGATTCCCCCCCCCCCCCCCGTGACGTTTGATACGAACGTACGCATGCGCAGAGGCTCGAACAGGTGCTGTTCGCGCTGTCTCGGAACACTCAAAATCACGTGCGCGCGTGTGTATGCACTCTGTGCGGCCATCAGCGATGCGTCGTTGCCTCCGAGATTGTGCGCGTGACTTTCAAAGGCCTTGATGCGTCTTCACATTTAGAATACAGATGGCTTAGGCATCGTGCTTCCTTTTTCTTTCTCTCTTTTCTTTCTTTTTTTGAAATCGTGGATGCCTACTGCCATGCTTGAGGCAGCATCGTCGTGAGTTGTGTTAACTCTTGCCCGACACGTCAATACAAGCCATGTTTTTGGCAATCAGACGTCCTATGAAACAAGGAGGAGGAAGCAAACAGGAAGGTAGGAGGCAGGGAGGTAAACCAGGAAGATTTCAGGCTGGCTACCCTATACTAGGGGATTGTGAACTCTATTCCCCCCTAAAACAACACAGACACGTGGGCTGTGTAGCTTTCCTGATGTCCTACGAAAAATGGACGAGCATTCCCAGAGACGAACCGGGCGGCCTTGGCGAACCAGCTAGGCCTCGCAACGTACAATTGCCAACTCACCGAATTGCACGGGATACTACCACCTTCGAGAAAATCTTGAAGTTCGGGAGTGCGGGCGCACTCCCGAAAATCATCCCCAACGCCACTGCGGTAAGCAAATAACAGCAAGAAAGGAGAGCGCTTCTAAACTTCTCTGACCTTCACCTATCGAGTGCAAAGAGCATCTTAAGTAACCTTCGGAGCAGTACTCAAGTGTCATGCAAAAAAGCGTAGTGAGATTAGGAGAGGGCCAACAGCACATCTGGTTCAATAATTACATACACGCTTACGTATCCTAAATTTACGAGTACAAGTATGATCGCTGACGTCTGAAAAATTTGCTGTCAATCATTAAGGGCTGTTTATGAAGTCACTTGGGCCCTGAAAACAATAAATGAAAATGTATGCCAACTTCATTTTATCGCGCACTAATATTCCACGTTTTCTGGTGATACGAATGTCGGGTACAAATGTTTTCAGTGACTCCATGGAATTCATATCACCAATGCTTTACCTTAAATAAATAAATGAATAAATAAAGAAATAAATAAACAAATAAATAATAAAATAAATAAATAAATAAATAAGTAAATTTGCAGATCCCACGTACCATGAAAATCGATGTTACGCACAGAATTCGGAGGGAAGGTAACCTTGGAGTAATTTTAATGTTTGATACGCTATGCAATGACGCTAAACATGTACAAGTGTTGTTTGCACGGGCATATGTTGAACAGTCCTATATGTTTTATTCGAGCAGTTGTTTGCTGTTTCGTAACAATATCAAGAGCAACATGGGAATTGCCAACACCAGAAGTGGTGAGCTGATATCTGGCGCTTGTACTGGCGATGATGGTAGCACTATCTAGTGCTATGTAGACTAACTTCGATGGATGGCGATTAAACACACAATTAACGTTAACCTGACGTGACGACAATGATAGGAGGACATATGCTTATAAAATTAGATAGCCAGCTATGTAATGATAATCAGCGTTGCACCAACATTGCGCCAGCATAGGGCTTTTTTTCCAATGCAGTTGCGATGCTTGGCGTGGCTTTGTAGCAGAATAATTTAATGCCAGGCAGAATGATTGGGTTCCATTCCTGCTGGGACCCCGATATCTACTCGTTGCATTCGTCTGGTCAACGATGCCCATGTCGGTTTTTCTGGGCTCCCTCGAATATAAATTACCAATGTGTATTCGGGAAGTCCATGAGTAGATATGAACCCTGTGACGCAAACCTGCATACCTACGCCCGTAGCATGAGGGTATGTGCCACCACACGTGTCTGACAAAAAGAAGGTTGACGACATACGTAATCAAATTCTCCCGTTAGTCCGGTAATGACCAGCCAGACATAATCATCAAACCCTCTTACCCTGCCTGCAGTTCGTTAAGAAATGCTTCGCTTATGATAAACGTTCTCTTCCGGAAAGTATGGTGCTGCCTAGACTGACCGATGACTGCCAAACTAAGTAGACTCATGCTCTGTGATGCCTCTATGTCACAGGTCCCGTTAATTCGGGAGGCGATCGCCGGGCTAATTCCAAGGGCCGAAGTATCGGCCCCCCGAACCGCACCACGAAAGCGTGGACAATTTAGAAGTGGTCCTTTTTGGCGCGCCAGCGGACGCCGGCTGTGGCCCAAAGAACAAGTCAGAGCCGAGAGTTGATGAACAAAACAAAATTATATTCTGAATACTGGCAGATCAAAAACAATACACAAGTATGCACACTCCACAATAGTTGCATACAATATGTCACCAATCAAACAACGTACTACACAGTACAATCAGCCACACTCGAAACAACGGACACAGACAACAATACGCACTACAATGCAGTCGCATGCATTGAACAACCAAGACACTTAAAGACTAAAGAGATAGAAAACCTATTCAGTCCAAAGTTCTTGGAACAAAAGTCTGGATGATACTCTTCCGAGAATCACTCACTGAAAGTCCAGCGTTGTTGTTGTTCCGCTGCCCCCGACGTTTCTCTTCCAGGAAACCTCGCGTCTTCACTTGGCCGCGCTCCAAACTTCAAACTTCTTCGCCGGAAACACGTCGGCTTCCCACACGCAGCTGCTGCCACGCGTCTTCGCTCTATAGCAGTAGATACACACTCTTGCCTGTAGCTCGAGTCATCACCCCTCAGGTGGAAATCGTCTTCTTCTCCTGCTTTGTCTCTACGGACAAAACCTTCGCCGACTACACGGCGGAATACCCTACGCGCTCTGGCGCTAACTTCCGTCTTCTCCTCCTTTGTCACGGAAGACAAAAGGCTTCGCCCACAAGGCGGTACACCCTACGCACTCTGGCGCATAATTTCTTCTTCTCCTGCTTTGTCACTAAGGACAAAACCTTTACCGACAGACGCGGCGGGATACCCTACGCACTCTGCCGTTAACTTCCTTCTTCTGCTGATCTCCCATCCCCGCTGCTCGGTTAAATACCTTACGCGCGCGATTCCAGAAAGTTCTCATCATTTCGTCGGCGCGATACGCAGCGAAGGCTGGGGAGAGGGCGAGACGGTTCGAAGGCCGTCCGCGACGGATGACTCAACCCGGCATCACCACGCCCCTTTCCATCGAGAATCTTCTAGGGCCTGCTCGGCCGCCGATGCGAGAAGGTTTCGTCGGCGAACCTACGCTTCCGAGGGGAGAAGGACGCGCGCCCGGGGAGTCTTTGGATGCTTGTTTTCTTTTTTTTTATCGTTGCCCTCGCGGCGTCACTCCGGCGTTTCGTCGCGAGAATTCGGCGGCGCGCCCTTTTTTGAGCGCTCGTTTTGTGACACTCCAAAGTGAACCAGAAAGCACATGGGGCAATAATTACCTTTCAGCGAATGCCTGCTATAGACGAACTGCCGTATACGAGCAAGTAATTATCTTAGAAGTTTACCGAGGCTGCGTGCGTTGATGTAAGAAAAGCTCAAGGCTTACGTTAATCACACGGTCACTGTCAAGCCCGTGGAGACGGAATGGGCCAAGTGGGTTGCATAGGCCCCGTCTAAAGAGCGAAACTTATCGCAACAGCTCCACCTACATTGCACGGACCGCCAGCCCCTTCTGCCCCCCAAAAGAGCAACGACTTCATGACTCAAAACTAGTCTATAGAGCGAGTACTCACACCGAACGTTCGACCTGTCTTTTTCTCGCGTCAAATGAAAAGCTCAGCAACAAAGAATTTAGTAATTGCACTAGTAAGCGCCAGTGAACCCTTAAAAGTTAACTACTAATGTTTTTAAGAGCTAATTTATTTTCTGCTGTACCGTTACGTCTTGGCATCGAGAGAGAAAGACTTGACTTAATGGATAGCTGGAGATGTTTGTCTGGGTTTTTTTCCAGATATGCTGCTCCAGGTAGTGTGTGATGACCTTGATATATACAGTGATAAACACATAACACACAGTCACAAAAGTGAACTACACTATTTACAATGTATCGTTCAGGATTGTTGCCCGCAAGATTGTAATGACGTATCAAAAGATGTGAATTGCTCGTCTGCATTGTCTTGAAGCTTTTTTTTTGGCTGTTGCTTTCTGGTTGACGCAGTGTACCTGGAGACGTGGGGAGTTCATCAAGCTGTTAAATTAAGATTTTTTCTCCTGTTCTAGCAACCTAATGTGTAACTCTATAAGCTAAATAAACTCAAACTCAATCTAACGCTATTAGCTTAAGTCAAGTGCTTGCGCAAGATGTCATGACGTTTCAGCTGCAACTCTGCTCTTTTGGCGACGTGCAGGAGATATCTTTTTTCAATATATTAATTTTTTGAAATTTTTTTTCTGAGATCAGATGTTATACCCTGTCGTTCTATAGTGCCAATGGGTGGCTGTGGCTCTCTCAAACTGTCGATGGACAGCTTTTTTCCTGGTCACCATTTTTCACCATAAATGTTTTTCATATAGTAAAACACATTTATTTCATTGATTGAGTCATTTATTTATTTATTCATTGATTGATGTTTTGGCCCACATGACGTCATTACAGCAAGCCGTACTGATGCATGAGGTCACCAGAACTGAGACAGATGACTGAAGTCACGCTAGGGGTCGACGTCGGAAGGTTTGCCAAGCAAGGATCGACTGTATAGCAAAATGCAGTACCTTTAAACATTTACACAGCTTCACAGGTGCACAAAAGGCGCGCCGGCGCCCTAGACGCGAACAAGTGGCGCAACATTTATTATGCGCGAAGAGTTGACCGCACGAAGTCTTCGTCGTCGTAATCTGTCCTCCTCTCTTTCTTCTATTTTCGATCTCGTGCGTCTGTCAGAACTCTCCCCTCCCCATTCTAAAGCTTCACGTGCATGCGTGAGGCAAGGGGAGGCACCGAGGCATACGCGCAGGGAATCCATTAAAAGGCCCCCGCGTTGCTATCCATTGGCTGCGAGAATAAACGGCAGCCGTCTTTAGACCACGCCGAACCACCAACCTGTCCTTTCTCTCACTCTCTGATCATCGAGACTCCATTAGTATAAATTTGGTGGCGCTTGTTACGCAATGGTAGTTTCGGCACTGCCCAGTGTTCCCCACTAAATGTAAGCTTGCCTGAACGAGCCCAACCTTATCTTTGTTCACGGCCTCGCTTTGTTCGATGTCTTTTTCGAGGGCGAAGAGGTGTACGACCAGTGCGCATCGATTCCTTGGAACAGGAAAAAGGGCTGGAGGGAGACAACTATCAACGCCTCCACCCTGGTCCCCCTCCCCCCCCCCCCCAAAAAAAAAAAAACGCAGGTTGGTGAAACCAGGTTCTGAAAAGTTTGCCTGTTCTACGGACAGCGAGGCGTAAAGGGGATTTCATCGGCGAGTAGAAGGATTACTGCACCCTCACACCACTGGGATGACGAAGCTATTTTTAGTAGCCGTGAACCATGAGCCTGATATCCTGGTCAACGTATAAACTTTGAGCGCCCTCGTTCCCGCCAATATTTTCTCTCATTCTCTCTTCCTTTTTTCATGTTTCGCCTGATTCGGTGACTGTAGGGACCGCTATTGTTGGGATTTGTGTCAGAAAGTTTACCGATAAGATTTGGAGCCTGTGTGTATCCGCTTTACTAGATGATTCCCGACGCTGGAAAGACACTAAGCTATTGAAGGGAATACATTTTCTTTTTCTCTGCTCTTTTTTTAACTCTTAGATTATCTTGAGGTAGTCAGTAATGTTCATTTATTTTTTATTGAGTTCATAAAATTGCAGTCAAGCCTTGTAAATGCTGGTTGAGTAAGAAATGTCACTGATTTAACGACTAGAGCGTAGAGAAACCTAAGGGCTCTGACAGGTTCTACACCTTGAATCCAATATATACAAACTTTTTCTCGGCGGGCCACGTTCTCACGAAAACATTTTTTTTGTAGATGCTCATACAGAGCCTAAATTACATCTTTCTGCGAACTATATATAAATCTGTATTTAGGTCGGCAGTTTGCGAATCTATACTTCTGGCTGGCTAACACCAGCACGTAGTTTCTGATTAAGTTAGCAGCGCGTTATTTGAACTGGTTAGATTTATTCAGTTAAACAGAAAAATTTTCGGACATAGCGGGCATCGGACGAAAAAAATAGCCATGTGACAGCGCGATCGAAGTATTGCCATTCTCTTTTCTGTCCTGTACTGTCCACGCTAAAAAATTCTACAATTTTTGACAATAAGTAGCTCGAAAATTCCATGTATTGTATATACGCAAAAAAGTATACGCCTACCAAGGAGATATTTTTTTCATCGGCTTTCTATATTGTCTATACAGAATCTGCTGTTCATGCGCTAGGCTTTGTCGCGCACTTTCACTTTATTCCTTGCGAAGACTTTTTGGCAGCATGGCAACTGCGCCAAAGTTAAGGCTCGTCAAGGAGAAGGAGGAGGAAGGAAAGAAATGAAAGGCAGGGAGGTCAACCAGACGCACGTCCGGTTTGCTACCTTTCACTGGGGGAAGGGGTGAGGGGATTAAAGGAGAAGAGAGAGAGAAGTGAAGGCAGAGGCGGTGTCGTACCCTATGAAGTGATAAGGCTCGTCAAGTGCTACGTTACCCCTATAGGGGTAACGTAGCGTAGAAGGGAGGGTTTTATAAAACCCTCCCCTCTGCGCTTTAAAGGGCATCTGTCGCTTCGTTAATTAGCAGTGGTTTCGATATTTTACGAAACACTCTTTCAAAGAGCTCGCTTGTACGCACGCATGCGCTGAATTCACTAAAATCAAACATCAAATACGTCAGCCTTATAAGTGTTCAAACACTGGAAGCTCTCATCCATGTACGCGACAAAAACATGGGTATTACATCGGTGGCTTAATATTTGAACAAAGGGAGATCTAGGGGAAGATTTTTTTTCTTTTCAGAAAGCACCTCAAACTTGTTCCATAAAAGATCGACACCAAACAGGGGACAAGAACAATGGGTTAATCTTTCAAGAATCATTTAGCAAACCTTGATTTAGGGCACAGCCATCCTTCTTAATCGCCTAGTCTTCTTATCACACCCACATAATTACAGTACACCGCAACCACCGTGGAAATACCTCCAATCGATCTTTACGCAGTCCTTGCTCACTGACAAATGCCGACCACCGCGGCAACGCGCGTAAGCACAACAGTTTTATGCGTAGCGATAGAGCGCAAATGGCTGCGCAGAGACCCTTCAAGGCTCTCAGACGCTCGCACTCGCGTAGAATGCCAATGCTAGACGTGCACGCAGTGTGTGTATACACCGAGCGCGCACAATCAAGTTCATGGTCGGATGGCGCCCGTCATGCGGGACACCGGGGTATCGCGCCAGGTTCCGGCAAAGGGAGCATAATAGGAGCGATGGAGAAGAACCACAAGAAAAAAAAACAATGCAAGACAAAGGCTGAAGACTGCAGGGTTCCTGAATTGCTCCGCCTGCTATACGCTGCTGTGATACCACAAGCTAACTAAATGGATGCAGTGTTAGAAAAGCTGACCTACCTTTCAAGACGCCTGATACACTATCAGATAGTTCTGTTCTAACTGTTTATTGCTGTGAACTTGTCGAGGTTTATATTACGTCGGTTAGTTTCTCTTTACAAGTTATGCAGCAAAAGAAGATAGAGCGGTTACCGAAAAATGGGTAGGTAAAGCGAATAATGTGGTGATGCACAGTTTTCTTGCAAGCATTTACACTGCAATAGACCACTCAGCAGCACACATTTCCACTCGAGTTCTCTCTGTAGACTCCCTGTAGAATGTTAGAAAGTAACTGCACGCTATCCTATCTCTATCGAACTTGCGCACAACGTGTGTAAGGTGTGCGAAGTCAACATAGTGCAAGAGCCAGGTGCAAACAGCAGTAAACTTATAATGGTGGCTAGAGTTCATGAACAACATCGATCAGCAGTTCACTGACCGCGCGCGGGGGGCCCACAGGTTATAGAAGTCAATTTATAAGGTACTCTTTGGCACGGTACTTAGTTTGACGACGTATTGGGCTGGTCAAGCGTCTCTGTATACCTTGGTAGACGATAAGTCGATGTTGTCATGCCTAATTTTCTTGTCTTTTTTTAAGGCCGCACTGCGTAACAACAGTTTAGCACGTTCGGACATTACGAAAGCGGCACGAGAGTGCTTCACATAGACGATCCGCTTTGACAATATTGCAACGGTCTTACGAGCGGATATAAAGCTCATGCATGGCTGAAGAATAGATTTAGGGGCGAAACACCTTAATATCTCACATTGCCCATCCACCTGCAATTCGTCGGCCCGTAGTGCACAATCGAAGTGCAGGTGTGTCACATCTGTGTAGCGCCGCACGGGAAACAACCTCGTCGATCAACTCCGCTACAGCACACCTTCCATGCGTCCGTTCATCCATGAATTTGTCCATCCATAGATCCATCCATCCATACATCTGTGAGTGCGTTTGTTCATCTGTCCATCCTTTATAGTAGTCAGTGAGTTCAACGTAGACATTGGGGACCTTAGGACCTGGCTTCACTCACTTGTCATCATTCGCTTCGTGGAGGTGCTGTGATTTTTCATGATTTCGTTGACGAGAATTCCTTCTGTCATAAATTTGATCTTTGTCCCTTCGCTGTCAAAACATTCATCAAACCGCACACAGTAGCCGACCTCTTGCCCCACCAAACAACCTTTTTCTTCGGATACTCTCCTTGCCAACGTTATTGCTGCCATTCTTCTGGGCTGTGTGACTCCAATCATCTGGCCCTTCTGCGCCCATCCTGCCTCCAAGAGGTACTGAAATATCCCTGTGGAATTTGCGTACTTTTCCCGCTGCCAGCTTCGCCAGTAACGATCAACACTCTGTGCTTCTCCAGAAGGTACAGGATATCCATGCGATTCTTAAACACTGGAAGTCTTTCCCTCTGCTGGGTGATAGAGAGGGACACGTTTGGATTATACACATAGTTGGTGTATTCTGCGGTACTGCTTCTGTCTCTGATTTGCCAGAACCCCGGCAATCGGAGGTCTGCCGCTGCGTTATTACCGCACTATTGGTGAACACTCGGGTTGAATGAAGACCTGAGGAACACAACACCAGTGTATATGCCTTTTGCGATTGTCTGGGCAAGTGCTGCGGACCACTCGAACCATGAGTTTTTGTTACAACAGTTTTTATTGGAACACATGTAGCATGCTTCACGAGGAATAGCTTCCAGTACCGTTTCATCCGAATACATAATGCGCCTACCATCACGACAAATAATCCACCATGGCCAATCGGCGTCATCACACGAAGTTATTCACTTCCGTCATTATATCGACGTCACGTGCCATCGGCGCGTCGATATAATGCCGCGTGGATGGTGACAGAGTTGCAGTGGCTGGAACTCGTAACAACTGAATGTCCTGGCTATGACCAATATCCTCAAAGAATTCATGCGAGCTAGAATTACGTGGCATGTCTGTTCAAGCTGTAGAGGTGTACACACGCCGGGCACCCCTACTGCCCTGACATTGCGCTTCGCGTGGGTGGTACACAGCGACGTGTGGCTCCAAATGTCAGCAGCCTTGCACACTTTTTTTCACGCGGAATGTTTACGCCACCACACGTCGTACACGCGTCGCTGTTACTGTCGCTTGCCGTGTACAGCGTAGATAACAAACCCCCGTGAAGTGCCAACCATGCATGCCTACCACATTCGATGGTGGCCGTGTGAAAAACACTATACAGTGTAGTATATAGATTCTCATATACCTCATTTATTTTTGATCTCCTTTTCTTGAAACATGTCCGCTTTCGCAGTAATCGCAATTAGGAATGTTTCTGGTGCCACGCGAGCGCTATTAGCCGCGCATGCGCGGGGTCTCTACACGCACAGAGTGCGCATGTGAGTGGGGCTTGAGGATTTAGAGACAACTCAAGTATAAGATGTTGCATGGCAAGTTACGCGCATGAACGTTGAGTGAGAGCACAGAAAATTGCGCCAGCACCCAGTGGTTTGAATATAAGGGACAAAGAAAGGCAGCAAAAAAACAATTCAAAAAAGCAAAAAAGCTAGGAAAATGCAAAGACAAGATAGAAATGAACAAAACACACCGGGAAACAAAAGAGGAGGCACACAAAACATCGCGCATACGAAAGGGGCTGTTATCGCTTCCGATTTATGTTTTCATCTCCCTCACTCTTTATTTGTTCTGTCACAGAGGAACGATATATATATATATATATATATATATATATATATATATATATATATATATATATATATTTATACCGGCAGGAGCCATGTGTACCCGACCAAGGAGAACATTCCCCCGGCGTCGCACCTCGTTTCTGGAGGAACCGGCTGGCCGAAATTAAAGAATACGCGGCTCATAATATACGCTTGCCTGTCTAGACTATATGTACATTGAGCGCAGAAGAAGTTCGTTTAAGTTCATACACACATATTGCAGTCGATACATGCGACCCGCATATTGCGCGCTCCCGTATGCTATACTTCACTACCGTCTCGTTCTTTCATCGGTTCTCTGTTCTCGTATAACTGGTTTGTTGCGAAGATCAGGTTCATATCACCTCCGCTACCTAAAAATAGAAATGATCGAGTATGAATAAACATAGCAAAGGGAAAACAAGGAAAGTAACACGGCAGACGAGGGTTCGCTAGCAGGAGTTCTGTTTTCAATGGAACATTTACACGCACAATTTCCGTTTAAGCCCCGCTCACAGTGTGTCGACTAACGCATCACTCCATATAGTAGAAACACATCACTGCTACTCACAAACGCTTATCTATTCCATTATGCATGAAAAGCCTATTTTGTCTCCCTTCCTATTTCGTCACCAAATTTTAATTTACACTACAAAGGCTGTTACCTCACTTATTCCACGTCCGGCTTTGGTCCGGCGTAAGGTACTACGGTAAACAAACGCTTTTGTCTGGATTGTCACATAAAAACGTGACACACAATGCACGACGAGCTCACTGTCGCACGTGTAGGAAAGAGCTCGTTTCGGGATGAGTTATGCGTATACACGCCGTGCAGAAAGAGAATCCCATCAGGTGTACCAGTCACTGCCTCTCGGATATGATAAATATCTCACTGCATGACACGAGATAGGATTGTCTGCAGTGCAATCCTCGACGCCAGCCGCAGAGCCCAACGCGAGACGGGAGTCATTTCATATACGCTGCTCGCATAATGAATAGCTTCTTGTTTTCACTCGCCCGCGACACTTTCCAAATTTTGTTTTGTTTTCCCATGTATCCGTTTTACGATCCTTTCGCACTGGTTCACAAACCGGCAATCTTATAACAGACCCGTGTAGCTCCCCGACGTTTTTCCAACGACGCCTTTCTCGTTTTCTTTTGGTTTACCTGTTATCCAACTCTTTCACGTTCGCCGCAGCGTGACGCAACACTGAAACTACTCGTATGCGCGCTTTTTCCTGGACACATTCGCTTTCTTTACGAGCTTATCTGCCACTGAACCCAACAGTGCATGCTCACGTCAAAGAAATTGTTCTAAAACGAAAGGATATCCGTGTGGTTGAATGCATGTCGCACGCGCTAAACGAACGCGACCACCGGAACGGGCTTTAACGCTGCAACACAAACGCGCCACGCCGAGTGAATCGAGAAGGGTGACCAGCAGAGTTATTACGCCTCGCCTTCTTCTAAGTGCTGAATCGCAGTGTTTGTTGTGATTTACTTTGCATAATACCACGGCCTACTCATCTTAACTACCGTGGGTTAGCGTGTAAGAATCGGGCTGCTACGAAATAGTAAACTCGTGCTTTCTCTGCAGACATGGTGCTTGCATGCGTTACATCATGATATACAAGCATGGTTATCCTGTAATGGTAGGTTTATAGCTACGTGCCACCTTGCTCCTTCCGTTTTCTTTGGTAATCAGATCGCGTCCACATTTTATCATCTTCTCTCTCATTCTCTCTCTCCTCCCTCTCGCTCTGTGTAAAGAGAACTGAGAGGTTGAAACTACACAGAGTCGTAATGTTCAGCCAAAGATTGCAAATGGTAAGCGGTGCACAATCAGACCTGGTATGACAGTTGTGCGATAACGAGGCGAGAATAGTCTACAGGCGAAAATTTAGGGTTCTATACTAGTCCGTCCCGTTCTCGCACTCTCGCTAGCTTCAGAGAAAGATGAAGAGGAATGCTGGGAGGTTAATCAAATATAACAATATATCTTATGGGGTTATGCAGCTGTCTCGCATGTTTAACAAACTTATACATTTATGACTACTGACAGTTACGTTAAGGAAGGGGAATCAACCACCCGTTTGTAGCACGAAGGCATACACGAGGGAAGTATATACGGACTTCTCGGAAACATGTTAGTTACCGAAAAACTCGTCCTGTTCCGAGGATAGAACCCGGAAATAACGCCTTTCCAGGGCGGTAACTCTATCAAATGAGTGGACTACGAAGTTATCAGTTGACAGTGGAAAACTGAATTCACCGACTACTCGAAGCACACGGACACATAGTATTGCAAATCAGTTCTGCGGAATCGCGCAAGGTGGCGGAAGGTGAAAAAAAAAAAAAAACCTCACAGTGTCACCGCAGAGGCGAAGCAATGAATGTGATAGCGAGAAACGGGAATGTCACACGGAGAACGACTAGCAGTTCGACTTGCAGCGTGTCGCTTACGCACAAAGAAGGACACCCGAAAAGAGTGTGCAAGTATACACATGAGTGTGAACAACTGCCACTGTTCTTACGTCTTTGTGTTCGAGCCACCCGCTGGAAGGGTTGACAATGCAGAATCAGACGCTCTTGGATAGCTATTTTTCGGCTAAACAGAAGAATTTATCCGCCAGCTCATCCCAGCCCGACTCGGAAAGAGAGAGTAACCCTCAGGAAGCTGCAAACTAACACCTATACGTTCACGATATACGCTGCTTCACCGCATCTCACCAACCGAATACTCGTACACCTCTAAGGACTGTTATGTCCCGTAAACCTTATTCCATATGGTACGGGGATTCAGACAAAGCCCTGGAGCTACTACACTAACCGAAGAGCAGTGGGAAGCCAAGTTATCGGACCCAGGCCTGAAAAATCGGCACAGCCTGGTTCAACGGGCTCGGGAGATGGCGAAAGCCAGCGGCTATCTGGAATGAAGAGGCCACCCACCTCGGGTGCACAATGTGTTTGCGCAAATAAAAGTTTATTAGAAGTTTATTCTCTCTCTTTCAAATTGCGGTGCTTGTGTGAAGTGACCCCTCTGCGTCTCCTGCCACGCGGTGGCGTCTGACGCAAAGTGGGCATATAAAGAGTTACTGCATACGCTACATTGGGAGCTATATACCGTAAACCTAGGTGTGCCCAGCGTGAAATTTTTTGAAGGAGCCATGACGGCCACCAGTGTGAAATACTTTTTCCCCCTGTTGACGTCCTCTACCAGGTTATCTTACTACGAGTTAGCAGCAGACCAATAATCCCTCGCATCAAATCTGGAGAACGAGACCCAGGCTACAGCTACGAGCGGCACTAACACTGCAGGTTTAATGCACATATTTAATCCTAACGTGAACGAGTGAGATGACAGCCGCTGTGTCTGAGTTGGCAGAGCACCGGAGTTTGTAGGATTTGTCCCTGCGAGTCTCAATATACCTTTTCGTCCAGTTTCCTCTCTTCCCATTCATATTACAGTTACCACCAGCAACATCACCTGTTCTTTCATTGGCATGATTATGTGTTAGTTTTCATTGACGTTTGTATGTTGTGTTTCGATTCAGTGCAAATATCTTCTCTAGTTTTTTTTTTTTTTTGAAAACGGGGCGTCTTTCTTGGGCCACTGCGGGAGAGAAAGCTATTATGTGTAACACTTTTCGTGCGCGGCTATATACAATGTAAGCAAAAGGAAAATAAAGAAAGAGCTGGGAAATCGGAAAAGAAGCTACACACACTATAATGCAGAAGCCGTTACCCGTGGCTTACCGAAACCGGTCTTTTAGAACGAAACCGGCGTCGTGAAATCCAGCCCTTTCTCCTCTAGTGACGACGACGGACACAAAGCCGCAGAGACAGAAAGAATCCCGAAGCATCCATCTCGCTGATCCCGAGCAGCGCACCGGGAGTCGACTCATCGCTTTAAACTTATCAGAAGAAAAGCGCCCGCCCATCAATCTAAGGTTGGAAAAGAGTGCATAAAGGATGTTCGGGAGCGCCTGTCTCAAGCACACCTCCATGGCTGGCTGCACGAAAATGGAAAAATAAAAGGAGGGGGGGCTAGGGGTTGAGCCGAGAAATGCAAAAGAAGGATGGGCGAGACAAGGGAAAGAAAGTTCACCGCAAGGAATTGAGGCCGCCTATAGCGAATAACCGTATAACATTTCAGGAGCACTGACAGAGAGCACACACGATGGCGCTAAAGTATGCAGCCCTGCCGGATCTACCACTCACTATTTCTCTTCGCATCAAACGCACTCGACAAGCTGCCCAACTGCGCGCGATCGAGTGACGAAAAAAAAGAAAAAAAAACGCTTTTCTTTGTTATATATGTGCTACGTTCTGCATTCATTACTTTCATTTTTTTTTTCAAGTATTTAGATATTTGGAGGAAAAAGAAGGTAACCTTTCCGCTGAAAGTTGCCTTAAGCGAGTGAGCGATGCGCGATGCTCCAAGCTCCATTCGACGTTTGTTGGACTTTTGAGACGAAAGCCTAACATGCCTCATATCCATCATCCTCACGACGTTGGGGAGAAGGGATGCGAAAAATCATCATCTTGCGATAACGTCACCATACGACGTCATCGTGCGAAAATCACAAATTTCTGCATGTTAAAAATTCTGGCGTGAAGGAATGTGACGCAACGCCACATGATGCCGCTGTGGCGTCTTCCTTTTGTCGGCGATGTGGTGGTGAAAAACATTTATTCATAGTATTTACAAGTAAGAGAGATAGGGGCGGTCTGAAGGCCCGACCCTCTATAAACTCTAGGAGGAGTCTCTAGTCCGGGACCCCTGTAGCTTCCGCGGATTAGTTCAAGAGAACAAAATGAAGACGGCGCTTGGCCGTGGTACGTGAAGCCACGGTTCGTGTTCCCTGCTTCTTTATTACATCGGAAGAAGAAGAAGAAGAAGAAGAAGAAGAAGAAGAAGAAGAAGAAGAAGAAGAAGAAGAAGAAGAAGAAGAAGAAGAAGAAGAAGAAGAAGAAGAAGAAGAAGAAGAAGAAGAAGAAGAAGAAGAAGAAGAAGAAGACGGCTTTCACCTTTGAGTTGTCTTAGATGAATGCATAGGGGAGACTACGAGCTTTTTTTTCCCGGACAGGTCAAAACGGTGACGAAAAAAAATAATAAATTTGCGGGACGCATGTGTGTGGGTGAGGTGGAATAGTGGGAGGGATGGAGAGAGTAGGTGAATCTCCGATACATTTTAACGCAGAACTCCACCCATCTCTTCGAGATATAAACGCGCGCTGAAAAACAGGTAATTCTTGAACAACTTCAGCGAGACGGGCTGACGCGAACATCGGCAATAGTGGAGCGGACGTTTTCTTCCCGATACGCCTTTAGTACTCTCAGTTTATTTCTGCGTTTAACGGTTTTTTTTTTCCTGCTCCGTGGGTACCCCAAGCCCAGGACCCACCTGGTTAATGATCCGGTAGGCCTCTCGCCATGGCGGTGGACGCAAGGAGATGAAGCGGTTGCCACGGGGGACCCTTCATTTTCTGCCATATCGTGCAGGCGTCTGGGACAGCGTGGTGCACAGCCCTTGACCATAGGAAGGAAAACAAGAAAAAAAGAAGAAAGAAAAGAAGAAACAGAGATAAAGAGTTAAAGAACAGCAATAAAAGAATGCAGTAGAGATTCGCTCCTCAAGGGTATGATCAAGAAACTAAATGTCTCTTTGTGAGGACCAGGGGCCGGTTCATCATCCATAACAGAGAATGAGGCAGACGACACGCACGCATGTGCGTGTCGTCCACCTCATTTTCTGCTCACTTACTCACTCACTCACTCTTTCTCTCTCTCTCTTTCACACGCACACACACACACACACACACACACACACACGCACACACACACACACACACACACACACACACACACACACACACACACACACACACACACACACACACACACACACACACACACACTGTGCCTAGAACTAACTAAATTTCATAACTGCGATGAAGAAGTGCTCCGCGAAAGCACTCGGAGCTGTAGCGGCCCGTTCCTCTTATCAGGCCCTGCAAAGCCCCGCTAATGATAGAAGGAGAGGAAGCAAGGGCGAAAGGTTGGCGGAGAGCAAGAAACTTCCTAGGCAGGAGAACCCCGAGAGTTTGTCTGCCGGCTGGAGCCCTGGCTGTGGAAGCGGCGGCTGCGTTGAACACAGCCCTGCGGCGATCGATTGACATTTTCATTTGGGGATCACCGTCCTTCTTCCCCACTAATCCCCCCCCCCCTCTTCCTGAGCCCTCTTCGCCCACAACAGCCGCGTGGAAGTGACGAGCATCAAAGCAGCCGCTAGGGGGACCGGAGAAAAGAGCCAAGGGAAGTATTGGGAAGTGTACAGAATAAGAAAGAGGGTTGACGTGAGGGGAAAGGGAAACAGCAAAGATATGCGGGAAACAAAAGAACCCCCCTCACCACCCTTCTGCCTGTCTGTCCGTGTTGCGGGTTTGGACCCAATTTGGACGACACACCGGCTTTATACAGCTGACCCAGCCGCAGACGCCCGTATGCGGATAGCGTGGGCTGAATTCTGAATGTTTTTTTTTCCAACGCCCCTCATTATTGAAAGGTACGCCATTCGGTCTGAAGAAAAGTTAAATTTGTCTCAAAGAGAGGTGTAAAGAATATTTTTAAAATTGAGCCATAACTTTGAGTTTTGACGTTCACGTGAAGTGACCATCATAACGAATGCAAACTTTGCGCTTAAGCATACCTTATCTCGATGTGTTTGTGTTGGAGTGTTGGCATCTCTCTGACATTACCACAATATTAAGCTTTCTTATGACAAAAAATATTTTTAACCTTGCCACTGTTTCTCGCAGTGTCTGCATGATGGCTGATATTTCTACTGAAACAAACGCCTTCTCGTAATCTATGAAGGCTATGTATAGTGGTTGGTTATACTCTGAGCATTTCTCTATTACCTGATTGATAGTATGAATGTGGCCAATTGTTGAGTAGCCTGTTCGAAATCCTGCTTGTTCCTTTGGGTAATTGAATTCTAATGTTTTCTTTACTATGTTAGCAATTACCTTTGTAAATAGCTTGTATACTACAGAGAGCAAGCTGATCGGCCTGTAATTCTTCAAGTCCTTGTCATCTCCTTTTTTATGTGTTAGGATGATGTTAGCGTTCTTCCAAGACTCTGGTACTCTTCCCGTCAGGAGACACCTCGTAAACAGGGTGGGTAGTTTTTCTAACACAATTTGTCCTCCATCTTTCAGCAGATCTGATGTTACCTGATTCTCACCAGCAGCTTTGCCTCTTTGCATGCTCTCCAAAGCTTTCTGACAGGGCGCAGATGAAGTATATATAAACATTCTGGAAGGAATCTACAGGGGATCAACTGCCACCATAGTGCTTCATAAAGAAAGCAACAGAATACCAATCAAGAAGGGTATAAGGCAGGGGGACACAATCTCCCCAATGCTATTTACCGCGTGCTTACAGGAGGTTTTCAGAAGCCTAGAATGGGAACAGTTAGAGATAAGAGTTAATGGAGAATACCTTAGTAACCTGCGCTTCGCCGATGACATTGCATTGCTGAGTAACTCAGGGGACGAATTGCAACTCATGATTACAGAGTTAGACAAGGAGGGCAGAAAGGTGGGTCTTAAAATTAACCTGCAGAAAACGAAAGTAATGTACAACAACCTCGGAAAGGAGCAGTGCTTCGAGATAGGTAATAGTGCACTTGAAGTTGTAAAAGGCTATGCCTACTTAGGGCACGTAATAACCGCAGAGCCGAACCACGAGATTGAAGTAACTAGAAGAATAAGAGTGGGGTGGAGCACATTCGGCAAGCACTCTCAAATTATGACAGGTAGATTGCCACTATCCCTCAATAGGAAGGTATATAACAGCTGTATCTTGCCGGTACTTAGCTACGGAGCAGAAACCTGGAGGCTTACAAAGAGGGTTCAGCTTAAATTGAGGACGACGCAGCGAGCAATGGAAAGAAAAATGGTAGGTGTAATCTTAAGAGACAAGAAGAGAGCAGAGTGGACTAGGGAACAAACGGGTGTTAAGGATATCATAGTTGAAATCAAGAAGAGGAAATGGACATGGGCCGGGCAAACAGCACGTAGACAGGATAACCACTGGTAATTAAGGGTAACTAACTGGATTCCCAGAGAAGGGAAGCGGTTTAGGGGGAGACAGAAGATTAGGTGGGCAGATGAGATTAAGAAGTTTGGGGGTATAAATTGGCAGCAGCAAGCACAGGACCGGGTTAACGGGCGGAACTTGGGAGAGGCCTTTGTCCAGCAGTGGACGTAGTCAGGCTGGTGATGATGATGATGATGACTGTTTTTCACGGGCATTTCGCGTTGAAAAAATTCTTTTTTTTGGCCATTTTGTACAAATTGCGCCAGAAATCCCCTAGCGTACATGCGCAAACAAACAAAATGATCCTCAAAATTAATGTAGATAAATAAAACTGGTATCCCTAAGAACGTTAAAAGGTGTTTTCAGTGCGTCATATTTGCATGCCATGTACGTTTCCTCTTCTCCAAAAATGTATCTTGACTCAATATTCGATTGATTGATATATGGTATTTAAGGTCCCAAACTACCATATGATTGTGAGAGACGCCGTAGTGGAGGGCTCCGTATCTTGGCTCAAGAGCTGCTGTGAAACGGTACTTTGAGTTGGTACATATTCATCATGCTTGAAGTGCAACGAGCTAGAACGACGAACGAAAGGGAAGAGGTGTTCGTCATGTTCGATTCTTCTCTTACGTCCTACGTTGCCTAGAGCGCTTCTCTTAACGCATTATCAATAGCTGTTCTTCGCTGCACGTTCATTCCGTAAAGTACGGCCCTTTGGGATAGAACTGCCTCACAGCTCAGCCAGTAAGCCGCTTCATCATTTTCTGAGGCCGCTTTGTGTTTTGGTACAATCCCGTCGCCTGTGCGAGTGAGGTATTGTCAAGGTGCTGCCGTGATTCCTACTTTCGTTGCCCCTTCATAAAACACGTGATGCGTCAACTGCAACAACGGTATAGTATTCCATTGTGCCGTGTGCACACACCTCGTGGTACCTGTCTGAAGCGTAATCCGAAGCAGTCGGTGCGCTGTCAGAGGTGCTAATGGACGCGTTCGGGAAGCACAAGACATGAACTCCTCTGCTTCGCCCTTCCCGTCAACAGCGTGCACTAGAGATGCGCCAGCGTGTCGTTTAGTCATCGCGTGTAGCATGACGGCGGGTGTGTGCGTCAATGGAGCAGCCAAGCGATTAGTTTCGAACGGTACGCTACATACGCTAGTCTTCGAACGGTACGAATAGGGAGTCGCGGGGGAGTCTGTGCGTGTGCTGCGACACTCTTTTCTTGTTGCGCGTCAGAAACAGTTCCCAGTTATCCCGACAGGTCGTCATCGTTCAAGGCGCAGGGCATGCCGATGTACGCGTGAAAACACTGAAGTTTTACGTAAGGCAGGTTAAAGTGTACTTGAAAAAAAAAAAGGCAGATCCCACGTACAGTGGGAATCGATGGTATGCGAAGTACGAATGAAAAAGGTTGATATGTCCCTTTAAAATCAGCACAATGTTACGAGGTTGAGGTAAATGATACCGTACAACACTTACGTGTCATGATAATTATGTTTGGATGTGTCGTTTACCTCCGTCATCTATTCACGTCATGTAATACCAAATTTAGTATATGTGGAGCTAGCGAAATGGCCACGAGCGCATCATGAAAGGCCCATTGTACTCCAATGTAGCGTTGACGCACGCGTACGCTTGGCACAGCGACGCTACGTTAGCAAAACGTGAGCACTCTATAGTCTGACGCCAGGTGCGGCCGGCGCGACCAGCATCCGCCGGCGCGGCCCGACGGCTACCAGCGCGAAATTCGACATGCTGCATTTCGCGCTGATGCGTAACCCAGACAACACCGCATCTCCCTCTTTTCGTGACGGAGGGACGCTGCAGGGAGGCGCGTGCGTCAAAGCAACGCAGCGCGGCGGGCGCCTGCAAGTATATGAAAGGGCCAGCGCCTGGCGTGGCAACGCCGGCGTGAAGCGACGAAATGAACTGCGGCGAACACGCGAACCACGTCCCGTCGAAGTGTATTGGCGCCCTGACTGTAACATGTAGTCATGTTCTCACATGACACGCATTTCATGATTATCACGTTTGCACCACACCTTTGTCATCAATTCGTGTCACATAATAGAGAGTTTTAGTACTGCGTACGCTGCGTACGTGGCGGCGTTGCGTACGTGGACGTCACATTCTGCGTATTGCGCATGCGCAGACCGCAACGCTCACGTATCGCATTACGTACGCAGCCGCTACGTACGCACGCATGAGATGCGTGCGTGCGTACGTACGAGGTGATCGCGCCACTCTCGAACAAGTTCGCGACAGCGCGAGACTTCATTTTGCAAAATGGCGGCATCGAAGGCAAGCACCGACCGGCTCTGTGGCTTAAGATATGGCCATAATCTGGCTATAACACTTGAATTGGCTCACATTGGCTGTCAACAACACGCGCTTCTATTTTGATCTACCAGATGGCGCTACACGCGCGTTACGTACGCGGGTACTACGGCGTACTAAAAGCCGATTAGTGGCAAACGACGCCACGTAACGCAAGGCGCTTGCGTGATGCGTACGTAGCACCATTCCGCAGTACTAAAACTCTCTAATACCAAATTTGACATACGTGACGCTAGCGAAGCGACCACGAGCGCATGATGAGTGTGACATGCCGTCATTTTATTACATGACACGCATGTCGTGATTATCATGTTTTGATGTGTCATTTATTTATGTCGTCCGTTCGCGTAACGTAATATCGAGTTTGGTACATGTGAAGCTAGCGAAATGGCCGCGAGCGCATAATTAGCGTAACATGTAGTCAAGTTTTTACATGACACGCATCTCATGTTGGTAATGCTTGCACCCATCACGTACCTCCATCATCCATTCACATACCATAATACCAATTTTGGTATATGTGACGCTCGCGAAACGGCCGCGAGCCCATCATGAGTGTGGCATGTAGTCATGTTGTTACATGACACGCATGTCATGGTTTTCAGGTTAGGGTCTGTCGCTTGTGTTCGCCATGCAATCATATCATACCATACCAGTTTTGCAACATGCCATGTGAACGAAACGACCACAAGAGCTGCAGGACCATGAAATATAAATCATGACATTCATGGCATACATTCAATGAATTTCATGTTATGACTAGTGAAATATGTTCTTCATACAGTCATGTTATGCCACACCAAGTTTGGTATGGATATCATTATCGAAACCGCCAGGAGAGCTAAAGGGGTAGGCGGCTGGATAGATAGATAGATAGATAGATAGATAGATAGATAGATAGACAGATAGATAGATAGATAGATAGATAGATAGATAGATAGATAGATAGATAGATAGATAGACAGATAGATATGCTCGAGGTCGCTGAAGTTCGCTGAGAAATGCTTCGCATTTAAAAGAAATGACAACATATACACGGGGTGAATGATGGAGAGGGGGCGAAGCTGGGTCCGCACGTCGCTGCCGCGTGCTTCAGCTTCGCGTTCTCGTGCGCCGGGATCTTGTCGGCGCCGCCACGCAGCTTTACTGCACGCTTCTGCCTCACGCGCTCGCACATCGGGGTTCCGTCTTCGAGCGCGAGCCGCCGCCGCCTTGCGCATATCATACTTTTTATCGGCAAACCATGAATCTTCCGCTGACCGCGTTCGTCCATCGTCTGTATGTCTGTCTAGTTGACGCATGGATGGACGGACGTTTGGACCGATGCACAGACGGACGGACGCATGAACGAACGCAGGGACAGACGCAAGGACGGATGGGCGGACGCACAGATGGATGCACAGATGAACGCACGAGAGGTCAATGGACGGACGCACGAACGAACGAATGCATGGACGGATGCACGGATTAATGGATGGACTCACGGACGAACAGATGGACGCACGAATGAACGGAAGGAAGAGCGAATGGACGGATGGAAGCGTACTCTTCGCCCCACTCATCATCATTCCCTCCATGGATATGTCGTGATTTTTATTTTTTATCGTACTACAAGTATCGTCCTCTAGTATCGTACCATTCGCATTTTTCAGTGTATATGCATTTCTTTATATGTACAAGTACCGCACTCTACGGCCAGTTCAAGAACTAACGCGAGGTGGCTACATACGATTACGATGGGGCGCTCAGCCCACGCCTTAACGAGCTTCCCTCCTAAAAAAAAACGTTTCTGTGTTTGCACTGACGGCTTCTGGGTGTAAAACGTACATTTGTAATACCGGGTGTTCAAAGTTACGCTTTGTGGTTTTCTTAAAACTCAGCACTGAGAAGAAGATAAAAACCATCTTAAAATTCAGCACTGAGAAGAAGATAAAAACCAACTTATGTACTTATGTATCCAGGGCGACAATAATTATGACTGTCTGTGGCCCTGTTAGCTTATATTTCATAGTTAACTTTCCAATGGCTGCTGCAAGCGGGCATGTGTGTATTGAAAAGTTGGAGCCAGTCGTGTTTTGACGCAGTCACACTTGCATGGATTCTTCTAATATGTCAGTGCTCCGAGATTTTTTGCGGTAAATTTAAAATTGTGCTTAGCATGATTACGCACGCAAGAAAGTCAGCACTGGCGCGAAGCTCCTCCCTGATGGGCTGCAGCAGTTGCGTGCGTCGTTTAATCTGACAACGGGTCGAAAGCATAGCTAAAGACGATAACGGTTAGCCTTTCACTGCCGGCAGGTGATATAGCAAGCTATGACTTTCCATCGCATCGGGAAGGAACATTGCGCCGATCTTCACCGCCCAAAATGTCTAATCAGCTAATCATGCACCACACAATTAAACTTTGCTTCGGGATATCTCGGCGCAACGACATGATAAAAGAATTCTTGCACGTGTAACTGTGTGGAAACGCGACTGCCTCAAACATTTCAATACCGTTATATCCGCTTGCTGCCATCATTGAAAAGTTGATTATTAGTTTATTGGGCACTGACAGTCCCCATTACTGTCTCACTTTGTGTTCCCATGGATACGTAAATTATGTGCAAAAGTGGCTTTCATGTTCTTCCCAGTGCTAAATTTTCAGAAAACCATGACGCTTAACTTCGCACACCCAGTATGTACAAGGTGTACGATCAATGCTTAAGCAAATATAAGAACGCTGAATTTGCTTAGGTTGGAAACAACTGAATATCGCGATTAATGTGGCAGAATAATGATTAATTGAGTTGGTATATGGTATCGGCATGTCGTTGCCGTGCTACAAGAATGTCTCCATGTGATTCTCAGTGCTGCCATAGAATCCAGTAGATTTGACTATTATTTTTTCATTTTTTTTTCATTTAGAGATATAACTGAATCAGTATATTTGATTCATCAATGCAAATTTTCAGGTGATATTTACAGTGTACACAGTCCTGAGAATACCTAATGAAAATGTATTTCATTGTAGAAATAAATTATAAGTAAACTAACCATGTTGCTTTACGCTTATGTTTGATTCCGCGAAATGTGTAATGCCGCTGAATGGTTGTCTTAGGCATCTTTGAGAATTAGACGTAGAGCAGAGAGAGAGAGAGAGAGAGATAAAGATGCAAGGAAAGGCAGAGAGGTTAACCAGACGCACATCCGGCTTGCTACCCTGCACTGGGGAAGGTATAAAGGGGAGAAAACAGGTTGCAGAGAGACGAGAAGGTACACACAATCACGAGCACACTCGGGGAGCACACACAGTCTACAGGCGGTCGCTCAGGTTTGTTGACTTTAGGTAAATTAGCAGTGCTTTAGTTGCTTTCTGCGCAACTGAGGCAGATGCCCAAGGTCCTAGTATCTTCTGCACACAAAATGGTCTGGGGTCAAGTTGATTCAAAACCATCCGGAGCTGGCATCGCTGTGTGTCGTGGCAAGCGCAGCTCCACAGGACGTGTTCGATGGTCTCTTCAGCTCCACAGTAGTCGCATGTAGGAGTGTCTGCAGACTTAGAGCAGGTGCGAATAATAACTATAGGGAAGCAAAACAAAAGCGCAAGTGGTCCGTATTCCAGAACCAACCAACCAACCAACCAATCAACCCACCCACGCACTCACCCACAAGCAGCGCGAAAACGTTTTCACGAAGGAAGATATAGTATGACATCACATCCATTCGAAAGAGAGCGCTGAAGCAGTGAACGCTTCTTTGTGACATCTGTACGTCAACATTATTAATGAGAACTACAAATTTTTGCGAATATACTGCACCGGATTTCACTATATATTTCGTCACTTCACCAATTGCGCACATTAAATTTATGCATCGTTACCCAACGATGGCATGGAAAGACAATAACAGGGGTAAGCCGTCAATCTTGCAATGAACTCAGACATAAATACACAGATAGAAATATGTGCGTGCGTTGCCGCGATAAATATCACGCCAGAATATCTAAATCGGTGTGAAATGTAATTGAATAGTAAACGTGTATGCTTAGGAACGACTGCACACTTGCTTAAGTATACCGTAAACGTTTCGAATGCTGAGGGGCAGTATACCGCACCGAAGCCGTGTGTCATTGGAGCTACATTTCAACGCACTGTGCAAAGCTAATTCACTGACCGATAAACTAGAAAACCTAGGGCACCCCGTCGACCAACAGGAGAGCTAAGCTGCGTATACAAAGTTGGGAGGCGGTCGCCCAAGCACATACGTAATCGCATATACCAGCACGTGATGGGCATGAGCTTCCAAGACCTCGCGTGCGCACTTTTACGCAAGGGTACACGGTAGAATGTTACTGCATTGCCATTATATTCGCGTCCGCTAAACGAAAAACGAGCCACGCAGCCAATGCGGAAGCCGGGCACACCGAGTCTTGCCTCCTCTTTGCGCGCCTGCTCACTCAAAGCATAAGAGGCGCTACTCAAAGTGGCCCATTATAGCACCGGCAAGGTCCTCTTAATTCTCGTCAGGGGAGCGCTGAATTTAGCCATTCTCTTCGAGGGAAACGCCGTAGTTCTTGATTTATTTTACACGACGTTCACTTGGCCCAGAGAAGAAGATGGTCCCGTCCATCCTCCGGGAACCACTCGGCACCGGCGGCAATTAGCAGGGCGCCCGGTCTCTTCTCGAAAAGCACACACGCCGTGCTCTGCGAAATTTGGCGTGTGCGAGAGGTCAGCGGGGAAGGGTGGCCGGGAACCAGCCGACGTGGAAGACTCCTTTCATCTCGCCATACGGCCACCGCAGCACCGGGCACACGCACTCGCGAACTCGCTCGCGTTGCAGCAGCAACGCTAGCCCACCCTGAGCGCGCTGATGCTGCTGTAATAGAACGTTCTTGGTCGCACTCAACTGAGCCTCTTTACTTCGTACATATAGAGGTCCGCCCAGGAGAACAATTATTGCAGTTATATCCGACTTGAAAGAGTTTACATAACAAAATAATGTTAACTAGAAGGAGGAAGTGGAAGATAAGAAGTTATGTACGTTGCACCGAGATTTATTGCTTTCCAAAGACGATTGGCTGGCTGGCTGAATGAATGAATGGATGGATGGACAGATGCTGTGTGCGTTTCTTATTAACAGGGTGGTTACATGTGTGCCACCAGGTGCCACCAGGCTCTACAAACAGAAACAATAAACGCTTTTCCTGTGTTGGCGTAATGTCTTGTCACCTCGAACTGCTCCACCCGACCGCCATCTATGATAAGCAATACAGTTCGTTACATGCAGTGCTAATTCACTACATGTCATCCAAAGTATGTTGATACTCGCGTTTCTCCATTCACACTCCCGGCCGCTGTCAACCAAGAACCTGGTGAGGAGACGAAGCAGTGTGTACTAAATATCCAATGTCTTGGCGCGGACGGATCTTTTTTTTGTTTCACTCGAATGTTTGGTCTATGCCTCCTACAATTTATCAATGCCAACCAGATGCACCCCATTAAGTTGTTCACCACCCTCTCATTAAGCTCTTCCCTGCTCTCGTCCATCGCCTATCCTTTGCGTGTGCTTTGCGGTCATGGAGGAAAGATCCCCTCATTCAGTGCATCTCGACGGAAACCATATCAAATAAATTTTGTCCAATTGTGCACAGATCGGCGGCGCAGCATCTTGCGTTCCTCGTGTTCACAAAGTTGGTGGTCACGCTGGCTCTGTAAAAAATATATATAGTTTGGAGATAGCGTGTCCGTTCGTGGCTTCATGCGGGCAGCCAATCAGGAAGCGTTACTACAACGCCACAGCATGCGCTGTGATGACGCGGCGGCATTGCTCCGAGCCACAATAAAGGAGCACGAAGGAACAAAATTGCCACACGTATGATATTGGAGTGGGAAACACGTCTATCGTATCTACGGGCGAAAGCTCTCGGGCGCCCGATGTGACCGATGTGACGCTAGCAGCGCTACCCAGGGAGCAACCCTTCCCTAGCACGACCCCTCATGTAGCGTCGCATCACAACCTAAGGTGAATCGACAGCTCCCGCAGAGAAGCACGCGTTCGCACGCGCATTGAAGAAACAAAGGAGCGTTGGTTTGGTTGTCTTGGGATTTATAACATATAGGAATAAAGGTAAAGCTGGGTAAAAGCCCGTTACAGCGGCTTGACTAAGGCCAATTGTCAATGAGATGGCAATGGCATTCCTGAATCACTTTCTATAACAGAAACGTTTCTACGGAACAAGAGACTGTTGTGCAATCACTTGACCTTTAGGACTGTAATCATCCAACCGTGAGAATGACTAACTTTTCCATTGTGGTTGTGTACACTAGAACCCGGTATTTTATGCTCAACTGACTATCACTCAATTTTCGTTCCACGCTTGACTGCTTGAAAACATTTTCTGAATTCGTAATACTCGCTCATACACTGTCTCGACTCGTGAATAATATTCACCAAACGTGTTGCTATAAATTTCTCGCTTAGGAAATACTGCTTATGCAGTTCTACCGTTTGCTGAGAGCAGCTCAAGCACACGTTTGTCTTGACCAGTGCCTACCGAGCAGAGCAACTATTAAAAGAAAAACTTACGAGAAACCATAAATAAACATCTCTGGGAAACTCCGTCACGCACCGCAACTGAAGGTTATTACTGAGCGGCACAAAAAAAAAAAGCACAATATTTTTTATCTGCTTGGGGATAGCTGGGTGAAAGTCAGTTACAGCGGCTTGACGAATTTAGCCACCAAATGCAAACACGCACAAACGAAAGAACAAAACCATAGGACGAGCGGACGAGTCTGTTTCACGATTGGTGTGGATTTTTTCTACTTTGGAGCTAAATTATGCCCTTATGTAAATACCAGCTAAGCCAGCAAACAGACTTACTAAGGCCCTTGTTATTTCACCAGTGTGTTTTGTCTGGAACTGTAGGGGCGCAGCCAGATTGTTTGGGGGAAGAGAATGTGGTGGGGTCAATAATATTTATGCTTTTGCGTACATTTTTGTGTGAGCATAAGACACCAAAAAAAAATGGATGCGAAGGGGGACTGGTTTGAACAACTCAATCCCCTCCCCTTCTCTGGCTACACACGCATGTTTCGTCCACATGCGAAACGGCACAGATAAAGAAAGAAAAGAAGAAAGCACTTGTTGTTGAACCGATAGCTATCCAGTTGAAGCGAATATAACGAATATCATCTTGTTCTTCAGGAAGGACTTATATGTATTTCATCCGACCATCACCACCATCCCTAAGTGTGCTATGTACAAATACGAATCAAGAACATCTTGAGAGACGTCAGTCAACAAGAAAAAAAGCTCTAAAGAAATGAATGAGGGAGAGACGGAACAAAATGGCATCATATCCACGGAGTGAATGATGGAGAGTGGGGCGAAACATTCGTCCGTCCATTCATTCTTGCTTCCATTCGTTCAAGCGTCCGTCTGTGTGACCGTCCATGCGTCCATCCGCCCATCCATGCGTGCGTCTGTTCATGCGTCGTCCCTGCGTTCGTCCATGCATCCGCCCCTGCGTCCGTTCATGCGTCCATCTATGCATCTGTCTGTGTCCGTTCGTGCATCTATTCAACCCTCCAAGTACCTCCATCTCGCATCGTTTCATCATATATTCCGCATATAGAAGCACCGCCATTCAGCAGACATTTCAAAGACTAAACGAGAGGTGGCACACGTACACTTTCTCACGGCTTGCGCTTCGAGTCTACTTCCCACCTTTAACCACCTCGAGTTCATGGTATATACTAGTTCACTGTATTCATGGCACTGCGGCCTAACGCTCGCTAAACCTTTCTAAAACCAAGGAGGTTACGCCCAGTGATTGTAACGTAGCAACCATTTCTTGTCAGATAGTGCTCAATGTACATGCCAATGGATGCTAATGGGGATCGCAGAGTGCGCGTTAACTAAAAGCCGAATGCTCCAGTCTCTCATGCCCCCTTAGCAGCCATTCGCATGTACATTGAGCACTATCTTTTATTGTTCAACAACGCACAGAAGAAATCTCTCGCCGGCACCACCATGGAGGTCAGAATGTTATACTTGTTACACACTACAACGGCTACGCAGGACGAACGGGTGTTGCTATAAAGAGCTTCGCCCCTAAAAGTGAGCTCTCAATCAGCACCTTAGTGGTCACCGTTGCCGCGAGGCATGTAACCACCGTAAAAACAACGCAGCAGAATGAAGATCCCTTTTTCCGCTGGCGTCGTCATCGGTTGCGAGGTGCGTGTGACTCGGAGAATCTCGGAGTCATCGTCACGGGCTGGACACGACTTAGCGCCCGCACAGGAGAGGTGCAGGACGCCGGCACAAATCCGCCCTCTCCTGCCTTCGGAAACGAGGCGGCAGAGGACTGGACGAAGACAGAATAAGCAACAGAAGCTGCGGGAGGATGGTGTACCCCTTCTTTTTTCACACTCCACCATCGCAATTTCCGACCGGCTAAAAAGACACCGAGCGAGCCGGATTGCTGGACGACACTCCGATCACGGGTCAGCGCCCTTTGATTTCTCTCCCGAGCCAGTGTCGCTGTTATGGTCACACGTGTACTACGCTGTATTCTTCATTGGCGCACAATCGGCCCGTGCAGCTACCCTTGGCTGACGCGTATATACATGACACCGAGATTCGCTCGTTTCGAAGGCTTCGGTCGTGCTTTGCGTGAAGTGCACTCGTAGCGTCTTTGACGCCAAACTACATAGTCGGCCGCGGAGACGATGCTGGCCGAATGACCCGCATTATCGGAACAACGCAGACATCGCTATTTCAGGCACTGCGTGGCCTGGTGCCCAACATGTCCATGCTTTGTTCTCGTCCTGCCCTGTTCGTGCTTGCTTGTGTGCTAGTTGACTGTCTTTCCTCACTGATTGTTTGTTAATTTTACAGAGGCGTGGCTAGCGAGAGATATAGGCATGAATTCCAGTGATGAATAGAGACAGTTTATGCTGGCAGAAGTTTTCGGCGTTAAAATAAAATTACAAACTATCGTGTACTACGTGTCAAAATTTACGGGCTATTTGTTTCAAACATTCTATTTGGTGTGTCTTGAAGAAAATAATTACGATAGGAGGCTGATTAATAGACTAATCTGTGAGTTTGTCGCAGTAAATAACAACAACGACGACAATGACGACGAAAAAAAGAACTTCTGCATAAGCTACACTGTCAATAAACTAAAATTAACTCTTCTTTTAAACTCATATTCAATTGAGAAATCAACAGCACCACTAGTATTCTCGCTTGTCTACAAGTTTTTTTCTTTCTTCGCAAGTTCTGCTGCTGCCTGATTTATGGCCCCTGGTTGGTTACGCCATTCCTCAAGGAACCAGTCTATTCATTCATCCAGCAACATTTTCTCCCACGCGAATTTTACAAAACTTTCACGTATCTTCACTTTCTCGTTACGGGTCGCCTTGCATGCGTACATCGCCCCGAGTTAGTTGTGAAACGGATTCCCCGAGTGACGTCTAAGTGTTTCTTGAGACGTCACATAGATCCTGACCACCTACATTTCACCCTCGACATAACCCTACATCTTTGACATTCGCAATTAAGGCAGGCCAGTTCGTCTGGGTGCATCAGATTGGACTAGACATCATGATCGCGAAAATCCCGCTGCGGCGTAACTTCATGTCACCGATATCCGACACGGGTCAAGAAAAGAGCAGGGGGAAGTCACCTACCAACGCTGCAGGCTAGATCAATGTGCGCGGCCGCCGGCGCTCCTGTCCATGTAATCTCATATACCAACGCTGTTCCTAACGTGACAAATGGATTGGAGTCGATTGGATGACGGGCGCAATCGATCCAGACGTTCCCGCAGGGAATTAAGCTGCAACGCTGGCGGTGTAATTCGCGACACCTCCGATTTTTTTACGGGCCTGATGTGATTGCAGAGCTGGAGAAGTTGAACCGACTAGGGAAAGTAAGCACTTGTGCACGTGTTGATTTGATCTTAACTCTTGTACAGAACATTGTGTTCAATATGTCAATTGTATCGTGTTATAAGTAAACGCGGGATTTTCAGGCAATAAACAAGTCTGCTTTAGGTGGAAGAAATATGCAGGCCAAAGAATGTTCCAGGCCTCCATCATTCAAAGTAGCCCTGCAGCGGTGGTCTAGTGACTGAAGTACTCGGCTGCTGACCCACAGGTCGTGGGATTGAATCCCGGCTGTGGCGGCTGCATTTCCGATGGAGGCGGAAATGCTGTAGGCCTGTGTGCTTAGATTTAGGTGCACTTTAAAGAACCCCCAGTGAAGAAAATTTCCGGAGCTCTTACGGCATCCCTGACAGTCATATCGTTATTTTGGGACGGTTAGCTCCAGATTACATTATTATATATTGTCATCGTAAATAAAGGCACCATTATTCTTTACGCAAATTCGACAAATTTATACGAAGACGTCAGCGATCTGTATTAACGATATGAATACAAGAAGAAAAAGAAAGACTATAGTTTTTAAAAGCAATCGTCTACAACGGCACAGAGGCGGCAATGGTTGAACGTAGCTGTGTGATTTTCCTTCGTTCCACACGGTTCGCAGAACATGAGTTCTCAATTTATTTTGTTCCGTGGCAAGTAAGGTGTCTACTGTCGAACCAAAGAATTCCTGAGTGCACTTGCTTTCGCCATGACCAAGCAGGCTAGAGCAGCAGCAGATGGCCAGGCTGGTGAACACCAGGAGAAGGGGGTGCCTCCATAAGTCGGGTCAAATCACGCGAAGGCAATTTTATGTACTCATCTACTCATTACCTGCATTAAAAATACCATTGTTGTATCGAGATCTAATGATACAAAGGAAAGAGAAATGACTGAAGCTCTCACAATGCGCGTGCATGGCGAAGACAGGCGTTTAAGTGCGCCATCTACACATTGTCTGACAATGAATTTTCTTTTTTACATGGAAAATCTAGATAGTTGACTAGACCAGATTTGATGGTGTCACGCAGATGGTTGATCTCTCGTTGTGGGCAGTGCGCAGGTTCACGCTTTCTTCCTTTTCCCTTTCACCCTATATTTATTTGTCATGTTTCCATCGAACAAACAGTCCTACCTGTGCCTTCCGTGAGTCTTTTATCGTGTGCAATGCAGTGCGTCGGTAATTTCAAATAGTGTGAGCCAGTCAGTCAATATGTCGCAGTGGAAAGCCTAATGAGAAGCGTCCTAACTTGAGCACAGCTACAGCATTGCTCATTAATGCAGTTGCAGAGTAGGAGTGTTCGTTGCGAGTTGCACGTGTAGGCAATTAGGGCAATGGGGTGGGAGTGGGGGCATATTGCTATTGAATCAAATGCTACTTAGTATGGGTATACAATATAGCGCTTCCTGTACAACCACGCGTATGAACACTCACAGGCAACATTGAATATCTTTCTATCAAACACACAAACACACAGACACACACAAACCGGAGATGCAACACACTCGGAAATCATGAGAGCGAGGCAACTCGGCATCTATAGCTAGAAGCAACACGAAGCCATAGAGGCGAACAATGCAACGCACAGAAGCACAGGCACTGAGGACGGTCACTCTATATTAAGCACACCCTGAAAGCTTCACGAAGTTCGCTCGTTGGTCACGATTCACCCACTCTCTCGCGTGGCGTTGTATCTGTCCCAGACTCATAAACAAGAAAGCAGTGCAGTCACTGTGGAATAACGTAATGCACCTGTACAGAACTATCGCCATAACACTTAGTCGCGAGAGTTTTCTTGTGCTGAGCCGAAGGTGGAAGCGTTTGCGGTGCCAGTGCGCATCTTTTGAGAGTTGTAAAGAACAAGAACAACAACAAGTACGACGTGCTACGAAGAAAGAGCTAAAAAATGCGCGGAATGAAATAGGTCGCGCACAGAACACCATGAAACAGCCGCAAGATGAGGCAGTGCAACAAAGCGAGATCACTAGGCGGAGTGTTTCTGTGTGCATGGCCACCTTTACACGATCGGTGTCACGTTTATATTTATTTGTTTTCGCCAGCGAATGAACCCAATAAGAGGTATCGGTTGCTTTGGAACCAATTTTTTTTTCCTCTACCCGTTCTATTTTAAGTTTGTTGTCACTACGCATTTTGTTCCGCCATGGTTCAACGGATTCGTTTCTTCCACAAAGAACCCCTTGCTCCTTACCCTTGTTTACTTCTCTCGCTCTCATTCCAAGCCCTCCTCATTTCAATGTTCTTCTTGTTATCTCCACCTAAATTGTTTACAATGACGCTTGTAGCTCGGTTGCTATTTACGAACAGAAAAAAAAAAACTGTATCGGTCGAGTCTATACTTCTCATCTTTGTGCTTTGTAGTTACAAGCGGAATGCAGCAAAAAAAGAAAAAAATAATCAGAAAGATATAAAGAAAGTAGAAAAGAAAGAAAAAGTAACTGAAAGCCTTTGGAGGGCGCCTTGGTTCGGTGGCCCCGAGTGTTCTAATAAACCATGCGAATTGTTGAACCGAAACGATTGTCGTGGAGCGTGGCGAGGTTTGATACTCCTTAATCGACCACTGTTTTTTTTATGTCTGCAACACTATATGTGACCGCTCTTACGCTCCCTTATTGAGTTGTATATTGCCATAGCCACAACACTACACTTTCCATTGTCCATGATATAAAACAATGATTTTGCTGAAGTACGAAGTGTCGGACTCCGTTCCTTCGTTAATCGTTATCAGTGTGGTAGAGTGTTTTGATATTGATATAGATTAAATAAAACCTGTTTTGAATGAAAAACTTAAAGCGGCCCTGAAACACTTTTTGCAAGTAACCTGAGAATGAATTCACTCGAGGAGCTTATGTCTTCAAGAATTAAACACCGCAAAAATGTAAAGAATCGGTCCAGTGCGAGTGGAGTCACAAATATTTGTCGCCTGCTGCAATTGCATTCTTCTCTCATCCCGGCGAAAGCGGCGGAAGCTAAGCAGGAAGGGATGACAGGGACAAAGAAAGACGTCACGCGCGCGTCGTGACCTTGAGCACTTTCTTCTTTTTCCCCCTCAAATGCGCGTATTTTTAAGTGTGATCACGCGCACACGCGTAGACAAGTCATGGCCTCCCGCGGCGATCTCGGTAACGACCGAGCGCGCCGTGTTCAAATCAGCCAATGGCGCATAGATGGGCTTACCACGAGTGATTTTCGAACTTCTTCCGTGATTTGTCGAGAGAACAGAAAGCAATTTTCAGCTGTCTTTGATAATTTATTGCGAATACCAGGCCGCGTGCTGTGCTATAATATTTGACTCGCGTGTTGTGTGAGCCTCTACTACCGATCAGCAGCGTTTTCTGACCATGCTCAAAAAGTGTTGCAGGGCCACTTTAAGAACGTACATCAGGATGTTATTCGTGCTATAATAAGCTTGTTTCTATTATTTAGTTCAATAAGTGACTTAGCCATGCTTATACGACACTGTATTTTATTATTCGCCGAAACAGACCGTGAGATGACGCTACTTGGTTCGGTCAGCATAGTGACTTTAACTATAAATTTCTGTGTGTGCTCGAGGTAAATGTGTTTGGTTTATGACATGGGTGATTGAGAAGCTTCCACCTCACGACTGAACAGATTTAATGACATGATAAAGTTTGCCGATTGGACGTTACCCTCTTGAAATTGCTGCCACTGTTTGATCTCGTCAACTTGTGCACATCCTCACCCCAGAAGCTTCCATCTGCATTTCTCATTTGAACCACCAGAGCCCTTAACAAAAAACCACGACGTGCCGCTGATGAAATGAACATTGAGACGAAGATTGGTTCGTGCTTTAATTGCGTTTACTAAATGAATTTAAGAAATGTCGCCGTCTAAGCATTACGTGCAGATGGTTAACCGGCAAAATTTAAGCGTGCCTGTTCGGTCTCGATTTATCTACCACCATATTTCAAGATGTCCATGCTTCAAACTAAGCTTAGTTGACGTTCGCTTAAAGAATATTAAAAATATTTAGAGGATTTTACGGGTAGCAGTTCATGCCAAAGAAGCTATCATCCCTGGATATATACGTACTGACAAACTTCGAAAATAAACCAGCGCGATGACAGAGACTCTTCGGCGTAGCGTACGCTAGCATTGCTTCTTCTTTACAGGTTCCGTGCACTCATGGACCACCACATGCTTCCGTCTTGAAGATATATGTTTCACAGGAAAAAAAACAGCAAAAAGCTAATGAAGTTTTGGAAGTAAAATTGATGGTGGTACTGTAGGGAGTGAGTTCTCGAATAACGACCAAAACAGAATGCGTAAAAACATCCGCCAGTGTCCAACTCAAGAACAACATTTGCATCGGCGCAATGAAAAATGAGTTCTTTTTTTTTTGCTGATTGTTCATTTCGGGAACCATTCGTTATTTTTTTTCGCTGCATAACTTATTCATAAGGAGTAACCGAGGCCTCATGGACCTATACGACTCCACATCAAAGCATTTAGAAAAGAACAGAGTTGCCGAGAGGTGGAAGAAGCTCGCTGCTATACAAAGGTGCGCTCAAAATTCCATCTCGGACGTGTGAGCGGTGCTAAATTGGGGGCCAGGCCTATCTTTGTTCCCATTTTCCGTGTTCCACAGAAGCCCCACCTTTCTGTTTATTTGGTACTAAATAAATAAATAACAAACGACGTTCTACGCGAACGCATCGCAATCACAACAGCTTCATCTCGTCGGTGAGTGGGGCGTTCATTCCTTTCAAAAGGCCCCCGTATTTGTAGCGGTAAGATCCCCGCCGCCTCCACCTCCTCGAAATCTTTCTTTCTTTCTTTCTTTCTTTCTTTCTTTCTTTCTTTCTTTCTTTCTTTCTTTCTTTCTTTCTTTCTTTCTTTCTTTCTTTCTTTCTTTCTTTCTTTCTTTCTTTCTTTCTTTCTATTTCAAGAAACCAACTCGTCTGTCTCTAAAGAAAATGTCCCATAAGATAACAAAAAAGGAATACAATTACGAAAAAAATGGTAAAGGAGCTAAGGAAAAAAAGAAAGAGAAGTTGCATGCCGATGCGTATCCGATTCTTGCTTTATTTCTTCGAAGTGCTGGTTAATGGTTCATGATGCTTCTAGACACCCACGAAATCCTGAGTGCTGCAGAAAGTCAACGTTCCCCTTTCCATCTATTCTGTATCTCTTTACAACAAGACCTTTTTTTCTTCTTTTTTGTGTGCTCTGTTTCGGCGACATAAGAAGTAAACAACAGAAAGAGTATATCGCCGTCGTTTCGAGGGTGTAAATCTGGGTGTTCCACGTTTTCGTTGCCGCGAGGGTGTCAGACCCCGAGAGATACACGTCCCCACACACTCTTGTCGAGGGTGTGGGGACGAGGAAACGCTGCATAGAGAGCCCCCTCGGGAGAAAAAGCAAGGCGCACGCTTCGATGGTGTAAAGGTCCATTAGCGCGACAGCATTCGTTTCAATTTCACCGGAATCATCACCGTCGTCGTATTCTTAAGCGGTGCGTTCTTTTGATCATCTCTCTTTACTCTCTCTCTCTCTCCCCTTTGCTTTTTTTTTCTAAAACTGGGACACACGTACGCATTCTCGCGTACGCTGAGCATCGAGTTTTGCGGAAAAAGACTCGTCTGCGTCGTTTTAAGCGTTACCGGAGATAGTTGAAGGCCTCAGTGAGCGAAGAAAGAGGTGCCGCCTCTTTAACACAAGTGATCGCTTCGATGGCGCTCTTCAAGAAACTGAAAATCTCATCTAGATAAGAACTGGAGAAATCTCCCATTTTGGCGACGTTACTGAGTGATTGTGCGAGATCTCCCCAACCTCCGTTTTATTTTCTTTCGAAGTGGGAATGCTTCAAAATTGTAAGCGAGACGAGTTCACACACACGCACACAAAAAAAACAAAACAAGAGTAAACGCAGTTACCGACAAACGCAGGCACACCTTTAGGCGGTGTTCCTGTGCTTTTTTGAACCCCAATTAAACGCGTAGAGTATAGAGACTCAAAATAGAACGAGGGATTTTTGGGCATGCAAGCCATCTTCAAACGCTGGTGCGTAAAAAGCAAGGTAACACACGCAATGTCAAAGTTTCAGCCATGTTTTTGTTTGTTTGTTTCTAGTGTTACAACCTTTCTCGCGCATCACTATGCTCAAATTTGTTACGGTTGTTTGAATTACACGCGAGCTGTACCTTATTTAGCCTCTCAATCTCTACGCCAACCCATCGCAAACCTTCGCCTTTCCTATAGGTTCTGCTATTAATTCTTCGCTTTGCAATGTGGCTCTTATTTTACGCCGACTGGGCATGTCTAGCCAGCCATGCTGGTCATCTTTGACTAGTCGCGCGTCTACGTTGCTGTACGACTTTTTCCACCTATTATTACTATTATTATTATAATTATTGTTAATATTATTATTAATATTTTATTATTATTATTTCGGATAGTCCCTCATTGAAACGGCCTTGGCCATCGGCATCCTAACTTGCTGTTACTGGCCACTCGAGTAATCTATGCTTGTCAGCGATATCTCCTCACCCTTCGCGTATTGCTTCATTTGTTGGTGATCTATAAGGTGATCAAATGAAATAAATGAAACGATTTATATAGGCGATTCAATATTGTTTAGTGCGTATATAGCTGACGCATTTTCGTTTTCGTGATAAACATTTTCCACAAGGCTGCGAACACGTTAAGTATATTTGCCGTAAACCAAAAACTACTTTGCAAAAATACTATCAATTGTGTAGCCGCTGAAATCACGTGGCTGTCAAAGCTACTCGCAGAACTTTGTGTGGTTGGGTAAGTGCACAATACCTAGTCGTGTTCTGTGTATCAAATCCACTGATATCGTTGATGCTATGCCGTCAGTATATGCTACCCGTTAGCGCACGCTAACCGTACAAATGCAATGAATCAAACACGTGACCGCGACGACGTTGCTGTGTATCCTCCGAGAAACATCCCATACCAGCAATTGATTTTTTTATCGCCGACATTTCCAGCACCATCTATATTCACCATCTCTCTACCCATGGCTGCAGACGCATTTTGTCTTTAGCAAAGGTAAATCACCCCAGTTATCAATGAATGAATAAATTATGATTTCGATAAGCTTCCGCATTCATATGCATGGTCTCAAATTGAGAGGAGGAAGAGGAGGAAGAAAGTTTAAGCGGAAAGACAGGGAGGTTAGCCAGTTCTTAGACCGGCTGGCTACCCTGTGCTACCCTGTGCTGTGAGAGCCTCCTCACACACTTGTGCGTAGAGAAGTGGAAATATCAGCCAGATTTCTGTAACAACTTGCATGAGAAACACCCGGCTGCCCCATCCGTGCACGTATATACATTTTCTTTCTCATTGGTAACTGCCGCTATGTTACTTTAGTTCCCGACAGCATGCCTCACGCTTGCTGTTGCGGTTTCCTGGCCTACACGCTTTCACGGTATCACCTAAAGGTGGTGCACTGTATTGCGCCCATGAAAGGAGGTGCAATAAAACAGTGTACCCCCCTCCCCCCAACCCAGCCTTTGCTTCCAGCCATTGCGCTTAGAGAATCACGAGGGAGATATGAACGCGTAAGCTGAAAAAAAAAACGCAACGAAACCGGTTTTTTGTATAAGTATATGTGACGTATCAAGTGATGGTTAGTAGAGGTCGAGAAGGAAGAAGTGCAGAACGGAATAAACATGGCGTATGAGCCAGGCCACGTCTCCCATTCATCGTAGCGTCACACGTACGAGTCGACAGGATGAAGACCTGGCAGCCACCATCTCCGAACGTCTCAGCAAGACGCAGTGACCGAACGTGGACCACGAAAGTACATCCCAACACTACACCAAGACCAGCATTATGACAGCACCATCAGACGACCTTCCCATCCCCAAGTACACCGGAGCAGCGGACGATGGACCTGTACAGGACTGGTTCGACCTGTTCGAGCACCACGCAACCGCTGCATCATGGTCGGAACGGGAAATGATCACCAACTTCGCTGACTACATCTCCGGTGAGGCATTCAAGTTTTACCTGACACACATATTTGAAAACGACGAATCATGGCAAAAGATCAGGGAAGAGATGATTGCCCGTTTTAACGACTACGACAAGGACTTCCTTATTACCGACCATCTGCATACAACCACACTCGGCCGTCACAGTCCACGCTTATTTCTCAAGAAACGTGGCGTTCCACCAGGTTTCTCTTCACGAAAGTCGGCATTTTCAAAGTCGTGGCACCAACATACGACACGAGACGTCGCTCACCCTACTGATGCCTTTCATGCTTCGTCTCGCATACATGGTCCACCACCTGGTTTTCTACGACGCAGCTTTTCAAAGGCTCCTAACGGTCACTATTCGTGTCATAAGGACGCCTTGTTCATGGTAGACCAGCTGACACATGGGGAAAATACCAAACAACGCCAAGATGACTCGAAGAGTGAAAATCAGTCTTCACGCATTGGAGCAGCTTACTCCCCATCTCGCAGACTTGGCCGGCCTCCTGGTTTTCCATCGCTTGGCTCTTTCGTGACTCACAATGTCCATCTCACATCTAGCATGCTCACAATGGTCGGGATAGAGCTGCGGAGCTCGGACGATGCTACGCCAAGCCCTGGACTTACCACCCAGATTCATGCGCCAGAACAGCTCGCATCGTTAGTTGCACAGAAAGAGGGCCATTCACAACTCAAACCTTACCGAACTACCCCTGTTGCAATGTTGCCGTCTAGTGCGGAGCCACCAGAAACTCCAAACACAGAAGGCTCAAACACATCGAACGTCGCATGCTACCAGGTGCAAGAACCACTCATAGTGAGCCGCGAAGAAGCCCCTGATGAACTATCTGTCAACTCTGAATGTTTTTTGTCGCAAGAGTTCATTTCCACGGTACCGCAGACTTGCCAAAATTTGCATTTTCAACCTGGTGATGTGATGTCACATGTGGTACCCTCATGCAGTGGTCACCAATCCAAGAATCGATCCAATTCAGAAGCAAATCATACATCAAACCTCGTACACAGTTGTCTTTCAGAAGCGTCCGTAATCAACCACGTCACAGAAGCCTCTGAAGAACAGGCTAGCAATGATGGCGCACCACCAACCATTCCCGATAAGCAAGAAACCTGTTCACCATGCATCAGCTGTCTACAGGACGCGTCAAACCTCAAAGTAAATGAATGTCCCATTCCGGAAGGCTTGCCGCTACAGCCATCTCCTGAGCAGCATCAGCAAAGCAAGCATAGCCAAGCACGTAACCTCATGCGACAACAAAATAGACTGCAACGAAGGCATCGACGAACGCGAAATTCAACGGAAGCACACTCACCAATTGAAGATCAGCGGAAAATAAGATCTCTAACCCAAAAAGTATTCCAAGACGTCAAGTTTTCTCGCACAGAGGAAAGTCGCCAGAGACGCTCCCTGCGCCTGCAGTTACACAGACCACAAATCCACGGAAAACGCCAAGAAAGATGCGGAAGCACTTCTTGCATGCTGCCAGCCCGCAGGCATCACGCCGTCACAATCCGTCAAGAAGCACGCATTTTAGAAGCAAAGCGTCTGTCGCAGCCACGACTCAGAATCCAACGCATGAGACATCCTACCTTCCAACGCTACAAGGACTCCCAACCTTGTTCGTTCCTCAATACTAACCAGGCTGTGCCATCATCATTTTTAACGCTGAAGGCATGGTTATGTTCTCCAGAACGCCACAGCCAACCTCGCCCACCAGAACTCCCCCATTTACCGAGCTGCTGCACTGTTTTCTGAAGTTTTGCGAGTTTACGGAACACCACGGGGCCATGAAACCAATTGTGCATTTTGACATTTGTGACTTCTCAACCTCTCCTTGTTTACTTTTTGTTGTGCGTAATCCATGCCTTCTTTCGGGGGGAGGGGGAATCGTGTGACGTATCAAGTGATGGTTAGTAGAGGTCGAGAAGGAAGAAGTGCAGAACGGAATAAACATGGCGTATGAGCCAGGCCACGTCTCCCATTCATCGTAGCGTCACATATACAAAGAAGCTTTCTGTATAAAACAACCTCGCCCTACGTAGCTCGTGTAACTTCAGAAGTCATCCCCTCCCCAATCTCGGTCTCAATTTCCGTTTGAATCGAGAGCACCGCCAACCGATGCAAGCAACTAGGCGATTGCACGCAGCATCCTGCTGGAATCTACAGAGCGAATCCACGGGCTCGTTTAGTCTTTTTCCGATCATTCGTCACGCACCGAGGAAATAAGGTTTTGCGCACCACCGGGGAGGCTTGCTCTGGGAGGTATACAAAGACACCCGCAAGAGCGTATGCACACTCTCCTCTCGTTCTAATAAAACGTATGACGAAGGAGGCGTGATCTTTTATGTTCTCTAGTGAACAGACTGAAACAGAGAGAAAAGCCGGGACAGAGAAGCCTCTGCGAAGAACTTCCGTTGGGGGGTAGTATAAGAACGAGTCATTAAATCTGGCCTTGGCTCGTCGCTATTTTCTCTTCTTTGTCCCCTCTTGGTTTGACAAGTGAAGAACCTGATAGCGGGCCGAAATGGCAAGTCCCTACTAGTTGCGAAGAATATCCGGAAGAGCGCTTCTTCGCTTAAGGCAAATTTTCGCTTTCAAAATAAAATATAAAGCACAAAGACGGATAAGTTCCTTCCGTCGTTCTTGTTCCGCTTGCGGCGAGGCTGTTATTAAATTGGGTCGCTCGATCCCGATCTGTCTGTTCCGTTCTCTGTTTTGTTTGCCTTGTGTGCAGAAAAAAGAGATGCGCATGAATTACGAGAAAGCAAGAGGTCGAAATTTGCTTCTGCAGGGCGCGCTACAAAAGAAGAAAAACAGAGAAAACGCGCTTATGTCAGTCGGAATATTATGTATCTTTGACGTTCTTCCTCCGAAACCACATCAGCCGTCTTAAACCACGCACGCATGAGAACCAGATGCATGTAGTAAACACACTCTGCGAATGGTTCACATAGCATCGCTTATGAACGATTTTGACAAGGCGTGCGTGTGGTCCCAACTTTTACTGAAATATGAGCGCACGGTCGTTTCTCTTTCCTCTATTGCACCACATAAGGAGGTAGCCAGTAACGGCAACAGAGAATCGCAAAGCGAGATCCCACGTTCTTAGCCGGTGAACATGACAACCACAGAACTTGACGTTGTGGGACAAGCGCAATGTTCTCTGGTCGCACAGTTTGCGTGATAAAAAAAGGGTAGATATTGTCTGAATATGTGTGTAACCTTTGTTGCGATGTCAGTTTCATGGACACTCTCGGCAAATTTTAGCCGTCACTGTCGCCGTCATGTCATTGATATGTATATGCATGCATATATATATATATATAATGCACAAAGAAAAATAAATTCAAGGCACCCTACCAGGGATTCAAACCAGCGACACCTCGATCCTCAATGCACTGCGCCACTAACTAGTCCACGCCGCTATTTCTGTCTTCTTTTTTTTCTTTCATACATAAATAAACAGCAGTAATTGTGAACTACGCACAACGTAATTCATCAGAAGTCAGGCTAACACACACGATGTCCAGAATGGAAAGCCACTCCGGAACCGGGTCGAAAGTCTCAACGGCACTTAAATGTTATCCGTCTCTCCGTCTCACTAACGGCAACTTTACACACACACACACACACACACACACACACACACACACACACACACACACACACACACACACACACACACACACACACACACACACACACACACACACACACATTATATATATATATATATATATATATATATATATATATATATATATATATATATATATATATATAGGAAATTTAACAGAAAATAATGCCAAAGAAAGTATAGGAGAGGTTAGTAGACCAAATCGTATATAAAGTAAATGTGAAGAAAGAAAAGTGGGTGAAAAGATAACTTGCCGTAGACAGGAACCGAACCTGCGACCTTCGAATAACGCCTTCGAAACCGCGACCTTCGAACGCTAAGCATCCCGATTAACCTGAGTGTAGTTCTCGAAAACAGATTAGCACCAACACGAGCCCTTTTTTGTGGAAGCTTATAGAAACAAATGATTCATTTTCGCAACAGCGACAACGCTTTCAGCCGGTGGAAGTTGCTGCAACCGCACGTTGATCATTGTAAAATTTTTGTTCATCCCTGTAGCAATTGATTTCTACTTCATTCCTTTTCAAAATTGGAAATTTTGTTTATTCGAAACTTTTACAGATGGTGGCGTCACCATGCGGCATCCGTCGTAACTGTCGTTTGGGGGATGCCCACGCAGCCAGCTCATGCCATCGTTCAGTCGGCCTCACTTTGGCGATTCCCTGGTGCTTTATATTTCGTCGCTGGCAATTTATACTGCGGTCATTCTGAATTTGGTAGTGAACTACCGAAGTTGGACAGGTACTGCAAGTCGTAGTAGCAGTGCTTTACTCTTTATTGTTTGCTTGCTGAGCTAGGAGAATTACGAAATATGTCGGGTGCCGCTGTGCAGACGCCGTGCAGTCAAAGGTGAGGTTTCCTGCTTTGCACGAGCTCGTGCGGTCGCTCGATATACCGCGTTGACAAAGTTGTACGTGCATTCCTTCACACCGCAGCACACGATGTGCCCGCCGTTCAAAACTTCTTTTCCTTCAATCTTCTCCTCTCGCACCTGAAAGGGGAGGAGGATCTTTCTGCTAATTAAATAAAGTTTGTTCATGATCATCATCCCTCAATATACGCGACACACGCGCTTCTGAACACGCAGTGTGGGATATAATACACGCTAGAGTCACTTACCTCCTCAGCAAAGCCTTGACAACACGGTGGCTGCAGCCGAAAATACTACGCAGTTCGAAGTGACGGGCACACCGGCGGCGGTTGCCGGCGCACCAGCTGCACGAATACAGCACAATCCCCCAAACGACCGCCATGTTTAGAATGACCTAGAGTAGTCATGTTTGGCTTGCACTAGCACCCTCTCTAGGCGGTGAAAGTTGCGAATAATATCCGCTGGTTTCATGGATGGCAGTCTTATATCAAGGGAACAAGCAATCAAGCAACCTTTCACCATACAGCTGCTTCCGGCGTCGACGTATACACTGCAATGTCTCGTGGGACAATCTGAGGTAAAGTGCATTGGAACTGTACTTTTCGCTACCATGACCCGTATCGTCGACGTCGACTGACGCCAAGGAAGGAAACGCCGGACAAACGCCGGCGGAGACAACGTATGTAGTTCGGTCTTTGTGAGGCCACCACGCGCTGCACGAGCACCTGAGCTCCGACGGAATGCTAGTCGCGGTGAAGCAAGGCAGGCTCGCATACGTGGCCAGACAGAGAAACAACATGCTGCCGCGCATACCAGAAAGGCTGCAGCATAACGCACATTTGTCTGTAGTCACTACATTTCGTGTGGTTCCTAAATATCCCAACCTTACTTCATATAACAGTCCGACGTGTTGCTATCACATTAATTTCTTCGGCATTGTGACGAAAGTGTGGCTTCTTGAAAACTTGTGTTCTTGTACGCGAGTGTGAGAATTCGTGTTCTTTCTTCTTTGAACGTACTTTTCGTTATGAATCATATCACCAAAACCACCAAGTCTATAAATATGATTGAAACCTGCGTCACACACAATCACCATCTGCTACAGAAAAGTAGTGCTTTTAGTAGTGCAAAACGGACAGGAATATAGAAACGTTTGAAGCGGTATGAGCTTTGGGACATGAGAAGCAGAAGCACGAGAGCCACGGCAAGAAAAAAGAGAAGGATGAAGTTAGGAATAAAGCAGATCAAGATGGGCGCCAGTTCCATACTGAAGCTATAATGCTGTTCCGTTCTTTTAAGTAGGAACACTACATTATTTTGGTGCAGCCGGCAATCGAAGCCAACAGGCGGGTGGCGTTCTTCGTTGACGAGACCTCTGCGGACAAGATCATCTTTTAGAAGAACCAAGTTCAAGATGAAGCAGCGGTGGACCTACCTCGTGAGCTCTGCTCGGAAGAACTCGTGAACCTGGTTGTGGGAAAGGCAGCCGTGGACACCACGGAACTACGACGGAAAGGTGCTTGATTGATATGTGGGGTTTAACGTCCCAAAACCACCATATGATTATGAGAGACGCCGTAGTGGAGGGCTCCGGAAATTTCGACCACCTGGGGTTCTTTAACGTACACCAAAATCTGAGCACACGGGCCTACAACATTTCCGCCTCCATCGGAAATGCAGCCGCCGCAGCCGGGATTCGAACCCGCGACCTGCGGGTCAGCAGCCGAGTACCTTAGCCACTGGACCACCGCGGCGGGGCGACGGAAAGGTGCTGTAAAAGTGAACTTGCGTGTGGCGACCTTCTACAGCCTAGTTCTTGAACCAGCGCGTCGAAGAGACTCAGTATAAAGGTCTTCGACGCAAAAGCTGAGCCTCGTTTTGAAAGCTCCTCAGCTGCAACAGGAACCGATTGTGCAACAGAACTAACTAACGACATCCCTTATAAGCTCTCTAAATGCTGAGAAACCGGTGCCTAAATTTGTAGAGCCTGATGCCTTCGACGGTATGTCTTCAAGTCCAGAAAGTTGGCTTGAGTTCTACGAATATGCCGTTGAAAAAAACAGGTGGCTCTCTGACGAGGATAAAATCACTAACATGCATGTTTACTTGAGAGGTGTTGCGCTCAAGTGGTATGCAATATGCATTCAGGAAGACAGTGGTGACTCTTGGAGTCGGTGGAAGAAGAAACTTTTGGCCGAATTCGGAAGCAATCCAGTACATAAATGGAGTACAGCACTTCATTTCAAGTCCAAGCAAAGCTCCCTTGTCGAGTACTTCTTCGTGAAAAGCCACCTTTTAAAGCTAGCTGAGCCTTTGCTTCCATCTACGGCCGTAGTAGCCCTAATTATCCATGGATTACACACTGAAGTCTTGAAGAAGGTGCGAATACGGTCACCAAAAACTGTAGATGACCTCCTGGAGTGTTTTCAGAACATACCATCGACTTCGCGAAAACAAGCATAACCGCTAATTCAAGCAGCTGTTTCAGTCGGAGTAAAGCAGACCGGTGAAGCCGCGATCAGCGAGAACCGAGCCACCTCGCAAGTAGCACAGATAACTTGACCTGGCGCACTCCAAGAGGTCGATTGAATAATATCGACACTGAGGCTCAGGAAGATTCGGCAGAAAAAAACTAATAAATGAGGGTGACCATGCAGTCTCACCCGATGACTCCAAACGAGACTATTTATTTAAGTTCCTCTAGCCTACTTCACATTACCGTCAAAGTAAGAAAGAAGCCGATAATGGCTCTCGTAGACAGAGGTGCATCTGTGTCTACTATAAATGCAATGATGGTGGATGCACGTCGCGTGCATGGTGGAAGAGTCCTACGGGTACAAGGCTATGATGGAAAAGTAGCGTTGCATGATAAGTGGACCTTTGTAAACATCGAGTTTCAGGGTCAGAAAATTGAGAGCGAAGTGTTGGTGGTAGAGGGGGTGACGTACGACTTTTTGCTATCAAGATCAGATATAAAGAACGTAAAGATCAACATATTTTGAGGCGATGTGGTTCTAGTCGCGGCTGTAGCAAGGAACGAGACATATCAAGGTAGACATGATAACCTACGAGTTGTAAAGTGCGCGGAGGATATCGCAACGACCTACCCTGAACTTGTATGCAGAGAAAGCTATCCTCAGGCGATGAAGTCATACAAGGTTCCTTTTGAGTTCGCCGACAAGACCGTCATCCGAAAATCATCTTACAATATGTCAAGAGAGCGAAAGATTTGGCTCAAGAAAGAGTTGCAGGAGATGCTAGTTGCCGATATCATACGACCATCGGTATCACCCTTCGCTTCTCCCATAACGATCGCACCGAAAGAAGACGGAACCTTCAGATTATGCACCGACTACAGGGTTCTCAATCGTCAGACAGAACTCATACCATTTCCCATGCCGAAGATCGACACAATTATAGATGAGACTGGTGGTTGCCGACATTTTCCCGCATCGATTTGTGCAAAGACTTCTGGCAGATCCCACTAACCGAAGAAACAAAAATGTACACAGCTTTTGTCACGCTATTCGACCTCTACGAGTATAACCGGCTTCCTTTCGGTTGGAAAAATTCGCCAGCGTGGTTCCAGAAGATCGTGAACGACGTGCTAAGGCCATTCCTTGGTGTTTTCTGTAATGTGTACATAGACGACATAATAGTCTTCTCCAAAACAGAGGCTGAGCATCAGGACCATCTGACTCAGGTGTGAAACGCCTTAAGCTTGGTACATCTCAAGGTTAATTTCAAGAAGAGCGCATTCTTTCAACGAAAGGTGTTTTTTGGACGAGTCTTCGATGGGAACACCAAAAGCACGAAACAAGAGTCCGTCAAGAAGATCTCCCAGTTGAAGAAACCATATGATGTCCATTCACTGCGTGTGTTTTTGGGATTGGCAGGACATTTCTGATCTTTCATAAAGAACTTTGCTGTCAAACTAAATGTCTCACACGTTTAACACAGAAAGACGTTCCCTTTGACTGGAATGACGAATGTAAGAGAGTGTACCATGACTTGGTGCACAGAATATCTTCTGACCCTGTCCTACGCCTATACCAGACTTCACTATAACCTTTGAATTGAACACTGACGCTTCACATCATGGGACTGGTGCAGTGTTGTATCAAAATTGTATTGAATCATACAGCCAAGAAAAGCAACACGTAGTAGGTTACTACAGTTACACGTTCAGCCGTTTTAAATTAACTACACTACCACGGAAAAGGAAGCCTTGGTGGTTCTGAAGGCTATTCAGTACTTCCGTACGTTCCTGGAATGTACGAAGTTCACTTTGTTCACTGATCACCAGGCCCTCACTCATCTCTTGAATATGACCCAAACAAAAGGACGTATTGCTAGATGGGTGAATTACTTGTAGCAATTTGACTTTACAATCTCGCACCGACCAGGACCACTTTTAACCGATGCAGATGCTCTATCAAGGTTGACGGTACGAAGCAACACAGAACACTCCGAAGAAATGAATGAAGAGAAGCTGTGGGAAGGCTTCGAACAACTGGTTTTTACTGAAGGTTGGTATCAAGTCCCACCAACACTTGTTTCCAGAGTTCTTTATTTGTACCACGATAGCCCAGAATCTGGAGGACACAACGGATTTTGGCACACCTACTACAAATTGGTCAAGAGATTTACATGGCCTCACATCAAGAAAGACGTCAGTCAGTACGTTCGTTCCTGCCATGTGTGTCAAGTACACAATGTCAAGTATAAACAGCCTACATATGCTATGATACCACCTTGCCCCTCGAATGCGCCTTTCGAAATAGTTCACCTAGATTTACCTAGTTCACCTATTTAGTTCACTAAATAAGACACGGGAAGGAGTCAAGAACACGCAAGCTTTTCTTCTGGCCATAGATGAATGCACGAGGATGGTCGCGGCACGAGCAGGAAAAGAAGATGCAAATAGCGTCATACCCTCCTCGAAAGAGACATGTTTAAGACTGCGTGGTCAATCGTATGCGATAGCGGCCATGCGTTCAAGAACGAAAAGCTAGCGATATGGGCCCGGGATCACATTATATCGATCAAGTTCTGTGCTCCATGCCATCCCGCAGCGAATGGGCTGGCAGCACGTGCCATACGGGACGTGAGACAGTACATCAAGATGTACGATAGTTTTCTTGGTGGATGTAATTGTTCCTTGGAAGCCGCTGTGAAACATCATAATCGATCCGACACAAGTGGCTTGGGGTGCAGTCCACAGTACGCTTCTTCAGGAGAAACCCCTATTCTGCAGGCAGATCGTGAGTTGGGACTCTTGGAAAACATCAAGATTGTCGAAAAGGGGCAAGAAAAATCACAGGAGGAGAGATACTGAAAACGAATGAAGAAGAATTTAGACAAGAGGCATCGAGCAGACATGCTAGACATTCAAGTCACCGACCTCGTACTAGTGAAGAAAGATATAAGAGATGACAGTGCCAAATTTTACGGTCCTTACTGCATGACCAAGACAGCCACCCAGAACGGTATTTTGAAGACTGTCTGGTACACTGGTGAACGTGGATCAGTTGAATGTGCTTCAATTGGAAATGTCTTCAAGCATTACCCCAGGAGGGGTAATTAAAAGAAACCGGGAAGGGTGAAGTGGTATGAGCCTTGGGACAGGAGGAGAAGAAGCACGAGAGCCGGGGCAGGAAAGAAGAGAAGGATGAAGTTAGGAATAAAGCAGAATACGATGGACACCAGTTCCGTACTAAAGCTATAAGGCTGTTCCGTTCTTTTAAGTAGGAACACTACAACGTTCACTATAGAAGCATAGATAAGCTCCTCCTTTGTATACGCGTCTAAGTAGAACATCACCTGAGAGGACATCGCCTAAGTAAATTATCTTTAAATAAGTGAAGTAGCGTTTGCAGCCCACACGCACACGCATTTTAACATCGACATCATATGAATGAGGCCTAAGCGCAAACAAATTACTTGTGTGCGAATTGGCTGCAGTGCTATAAGCATTATAGGGTTACGTCGTTAGGTAAGCGCGGGTCATGATGGAAAACCAGAACATGGCCTAAACAAAAAAAAATTCAGAATAAAAAGTAAATTAAGCGTTCCAAACACAATTGCTTCCTGCAAGCACAAATGAAGAAAAGCCCAACCCACTTCATTACGAGATTCGGTGGAGTTTTGTGTCAATCCGACTGATCAAAAGTCGGCCCAGTGCCGCGAAACGAAGTGGTATAAGAATTTTGAAATTGTGCGCTGTATTTATTTGCCATGGGATGATGAACACCCAACTAGCTAGAAATGTGTTATTCGTGGGGTTGGAGCAAGAAGATTGAACACCTGTATAAAGTACATGTAGTGACGAAGAGCAATAGTTGGAAACGAATATCCTCAAGCTTCTCTCTCTCTCTCTTTTCCTCTTTCTCTATAGTTGCAATTCCAAGCCTAACGATTCTTTCATGTACACACGGAGGCGTCCCTTGAGATCTGCCCCGTCTGAACGTTCTTTTTTTTCGTCGAGCTGCTTCCACGAGGTGGGAAGCCCTGAGCAAACAGTAACGCTCCATCCTCCTCAAGGTGCAAGATTGCCCCCGTGGGCTCGCACCGATGAGCAAACAGCGGACACCTCGCCGGACTTCACTGCTTTCATGGCTGGCCAAGGATAAGAGCCACGAAATGATGGAAAGATGACGTCTGCGGAAGGCAAACATTGACCTACCAACCGTTGCCCTCCGGCGTTTTAGCGTATAGCATAGGCGACGTTAGCAACGAAAGCCAACAAGCAAAAAATACCACGGGACGGAAGAGTCATAGCTTATGGCTGCCGTGACGCCGAGGACAGATATGAAGTCTTTCTGGTCAGCTGGCCATGGGCTTCAGCTTCCAATGTGAAGTCGCGCGCGTACACAGTGTGCGCATGTACGTACGGCAAGCGCGGGCTTTTTTGTCGGGTGTAAGGGGGGGGGGGGTGCTGGAGAAGGCTTGGGTCCTCGTCGGGCCTTGATATATTGCGTCCAGAACCTGGCCAGCTATAGCCTCAAAGGCAATGCTTTTTGGCCGCGGCACGTGGCCAAAAAGGACTCTTACATTTATAACGCCTGCAGGCGGACGCGTATGAGCTGTTTTGAGAGATAAAGCATGTACAAAAATATATATAACCAAAACAAAACTAGACTCTTAACGTGAAGTTCTCATTCTAATTTGTCTACTCATTCGTACTTTCATTCATCGTAACGTTTTTTTCCCCTTTTGTGCGCGGCAAACAGAGAGGTGCGTATATTTCACGCGACGACAGTTTTGGTCATCGTTCTTCGAAAGAAGGCACCGGTGAGAATTGGCGGTGCTTATTTTATTCGATGAGCCATTGTACCTGCCTTCAATTTCCTGGTAGCTGCTTGGCATTTGAGAACGTCAGACAACTGGGTACATACACGTTTATAGGATTCCGTTTTTCTTGTAGTTATTTCTTTGTCTCTTTTTTCCTTTTACTATTGAGATCTTTCCTTTTCTCTGCAATACTTCGTGGTGGATGTTCGATGGTTACAAAGGCTTTACGATTGCTTGATGGAGAGAGTATGATGATGACAAGCTTCAGTCAACGAGCGGCCGGACTCCCGTAAGTGAAGGTTAGTGAACTTTGATAAACGCTAATGGACTCTGGATGGTTGATTCCGCTGGATTCTGCTGGATTCTGGCATTCCAATAGGACATATCGCACACCTCATGCATACGATGATGCATAGTCACGCGTAAGATGTATGTACTTCCGTTCTAGGTGATACAAAAACTTCTAAAAAAGACTCCACGTTCAAGGAAACGGATGACTGGGGTTACTGTGAAGACAACGCCGAATATGGCAAGTAGCTTTTCTTTAAGTAACTCGTTTCGTGGTCCTTCGATTTCATCGTCCTCGATTCGTATAACTACAAAAAAAAAAGGGGGGGGGGGGAGAATCCACGGATCTACACGAAATGATTTCTGACAAGTGGGCAAAGCTCTCTGGGTATCGTGCCGGTGAGTGAGCATACTTTACCCGAGCTTTGCCCCATGTATAGAACAACTTAAGGTGAGCATAGAAAGGTAAATATATTTCGCCTTCAAGTCGTCGTAGGCAATTCAAGGAGGATTTCGAGAAGTCTTTGAGTGCAAGATGTGCCTTGAAAGTAAATACAAGAACCCACCGTCATATTATTGGCAAGATACCATTTTATTACGAGCAATTTTTCGGCACATATAGCGCTCGACTTGTGCTTTGAAGCTACAGGTTTCCTTGATAAGCCTCATCATCTATAGGTACATTGTAGTAGAGATCACCTTATCAGTACTCTTCTCGGTAAGTTATCACGTCCGGGAACAGCGATATCATACCTTATAGTAAGCCTATATATTTACGTTGCAAACTTGTTTTGTGTCTCACATAAGTTTCGACTAACTGTTCTACACCATGACCACAATAGAAAACAACCCTAGGTCCAAGGGAGCTTCGACCTTAAGAGAAACGGAGTTGTGTCAGAAGCCCCTATCCGCAATAAAACTTCGTGTAGGCCGCCTCAATGAAGTTGGCTAGATTATCGACCATAAATGATTCTCGGCACGTCAGGACTAAGCTCATAGTTCACGCCTCAACGACACGCTCTCTTCTGTGCGTCTACGCGGTACCGCCTTCGCTAAACGAGCGACCATCTATCAAAGTTATAGCACGGACACTTTCGGGAACGGGGGTGTGTATGAAGAACAATAAAGAACAACGTTCAGGGTCTCCATTATTATCGCTAAAACAACGACAACGGGAAAAGACAAAAGTGCAGCCCTGCGCAAGCTGTATGGATCAAGCTTAGAGGCGCTATCAATATGGTCACGTCTTACAGTGAGAGTAGGCGAACAGTATATGTTTAGCGATAGGATGGGGCACCAATAATGGCACAGAAACCATGTAAAAAAAATAAAGACGGCTGTAAGCGTGAAATATATACGCTGCGCAAGTAAAAAGTCGGCTTTTCATGAGACCGCATGATTAGAATATGAGCCGGGTGGTGTTGAAAAAGGAAAACGGCGGTAATTATACGCAGAGTTTCAATCTTGTTTCGTGCGGGTTTGAAAAGGGCAGAAGCCATTGGCGGACTTGATGTTATACAGCAGCATCATGTGGCTCATACATTGAGAATTATTGACGCTGTATATAATTTCATCTCTACATACATACATACATACATACATACATACATACATACATACATACATACATACATACATACATACATACATACATACATACATACATACATACATACATACATACATACACACATACATACATACATACATACATACATACATACATACATACATACATACATACATACATACATACATACATACATACATACATACATACGTACGTACGTACGTACGTACATACATACATACATACATACATACATACATACATACATACATACATACATACATACATACATACACGGTTAGCGGTGTACTCTAGGGCATAACCGAAACCAAGCTTTAGGCTTCAGGTTCTACGTGAAATCACGTCAGCTCATGCACAGTTTCAGGTTCTCATTACACTGTGCCCCTTAGCTGTCGGCAGCAGCGCATAAGCTTATTGGAATAAAAATAAATGGAATTAGCGAGTTAAGCTCCGAGACCCAATGGCTTATGTGGGTCGCTGCTCTGCACAGCTTCGACTTCGGTGACCAACTCTGGGCCGTCCAGCAGACCCATGAGGGGGCAGTGAGACAAGATTTCGACCTCATATCTTGGGGCAACTGAGCACGGCTCGCCAAAAGCCTTTCAGAACTGCGCAGTAAGCTTTCCACCAACCAAAACTCGCAGGACAGAGTGAACGGGAGGTTATTAGAAGAGACTTTCGTCACGCAAATGTATATTGCAGTAGTCTCCAAAGAGGAAGAAGAAAAAAAAAACATGATAGAGGAGTAGGAAGAGATCGCATGCAGGGGCAACGCTGATCTTTATCGAAGCCTGCAAAATAACGGCATAACTGTTATAGTCTACAACTTATCACTTGCTACCCTTATTCTTGACTGGATGTTTTTATTCACTGGGACGGAGGTGTCGAAAAAACGAAATGCAAATAGAGACAGTAGGCGTTGGTGTTTAAGACGTCGGAGCCGTTCTCACTAATAAGTACATCTCACGGCTAAGGACGCACGCTTTCTTGCCGTTTCCGGGTATGCAAAGAGCATCAAGTACAGTGAACTCAGCTCAGAAGATATTGGCCTGGACTTTTCGATTTATCTTGTAGCACGAACTGAAGGAGTGCTTTCTGCTTCCGCTTTCAGGTGGCGAGCATCAGGTATAAATCAAGCGAACGTCCCTATCTCCCTCTTTCTTTTCTTTTTTTCCTTTCACCGAATAGGTTCACACGATTTTTTTTATTTATTCCTGTGACCCTCAGCTGAACCTACGCGCTCCACTGCTTTCTCGCACAATATGGAGAAGTTAGACGACCGACGGGAATGGTATAGGGAGACGGAATAAGGATGGAAGGTATTTGCCCGGCTTTTCTACTGTCTCTCGACCATGTAAGGAATACATTTTTTTCCCTCGCCAGCGTAAGACAGGCGGACACGAACGAATTCGATTCTTGCCGCGATTCTCATCCCCGTCTGAAACGGAAATCGGTCGCCTGAGGTCGCCTTATGTATACTTTTTGTCTTCCCGGAAAACAAAGAACTGCATACGTAAGAGGCGGGATAGCGATGCAAAAAGAAAACGGGTCACTCCATTCTATATGGCCTCTCGATGCTTCGACGCGCAAGCTGTCTCACTCGTCGTGTGCGCCAATATGTAGGACCCGAAGGCTTCAACTCATGCATTTTTTTCTTTCGTCGTCTTTTTCTCTCTTATGCTTCTTCTTGGATGCATCTCGATCCGCATCTTCTCTCAGCGACTTCGTTGCAGGCTTCTGCTCTGTATCCTCCCAGTGCTCTAGACGGATATAGGAAATTTCGATTCCGCTGTCGCTGCTCGTTGCGCATGAGAGCAAACAAAAGAGCCCAGTCATTGTTGTGCGAGAGTAGAGGAACGATTCACAGAGGTATACCAGAACGACTGACGTGGACACGAAATCGTGGTGCGTGTATGTTTGCATATAGCAGCCGGTGCTCGCATGCTTATAGGAATTCAAAAGTGGGAAAGGAGAGGCGTACCTTTGTAAACGACGAAATGATGAAACAGGAACGGCGTCTTCATTTTCTGTTTCACGAGGAAAAAAAATCTAGCACGCGAAACTACGATTTCACTCGAGCATCAACCGCCTCACCGAACATGAAAAGAAGGGGAGGGAAATCTCGTTTCACTGATGAGAGGATGGGAAGCATTGTTTAAAGATATTTTGCTGCGTCATACGGCACGCATTTACGGTAATGCTTTCAGTACGAGGTTCAATGTAGCAGGGAACAATTCCAGACGATGCATAAGGAAATTACGGAGGTACAAGGCAGAAGTGACTGAATTCAAATAATGCAGATATATATTCTACAATATTGTGTATCTTCGGCTCATTGCAGGGGACCGTGTAAGGTAGCTCCAGAAAATTGCGTGGGTTGTATAACGCACGCAGGATAAGGAGAGACGCTGGCAGGTGGCATGCTGTAGTGGATTGCCGAGTGGTGTGCCTCGGAGATGCAAAATGTAATTATATATTCCATTGCTCATAATGTACATGCTGTGTATCATACATACACAACATGCACAATTTTCTCTACGACACTACACAGACTAAGGTGAATCTCTGTGAAGAATCGCTTCAATGGATAACAAAACACTGCAGTGCATTAACGGGGTGATTTGGTTTAGGTAAAACATTTGAAGGGGAAAAAGAATTGAAAAGAGTCAACGCAAAATAACTCCCTTTGGTCCTCTTTATCCCTTTTAAGCGGTAGCCTCGAAAAATAAGAGTCAACATATCTTCACTGATCAGTCGACTCTCCATTGCCCTGAAATTAACAATGAGAAAAATTCAACAAAGTACGAATCGGGAGACATGAACAAGCCCTGCCGTCTAGCTAAATTTCTAACAAAACACCCATTTTCAGGACGCTCTTTGCTCATATTGCGTGTTGGCGTCGATTTGCTTTTTTGTGTCATTATTCATAAGTACGTTTTCCAAAACAAATTTTAGTTGAAAGTCAGCGCTTGCCTGCGTCTTCCTTTTTCTTCTTTTTGTCGCGATGCTGATACTTGTAAATGGTGGTGAGAAACTGAGGATATAATTAAGAGACGAGAGGAGGTGACACAGGTATCAGGATGTAATATTGAAGTCAATCGCAAGTAAAGCTGTGTGACAAAGGAAAATATGCTTGCCGTCCACAAGCTCTGACGTAGACGCACAGAATACCTTGCGGAAATAAACATTCCTTTTGAGAAAAGTCTAAAACTACGTGTGGAAAAACAGTCTATATGTATAAAAGACGTGCGTTGATACATTTCATCCTTGTCCGTTTCATCACACGCAGGACTCTCTCCTACAGTTTCTCTAATTCACTTGTGTATAGCTGGCGTTTTCACTCCCGAAATACTACTCTGCAGCGCATCAACAGTCTTTTCTTTCTTTTTTTTTCAACGTGTAAAACTATGTACCTATAAAATAAAAAAAGAATACCCTTCAAGGAGCGATTACTCCGTAGCGTGCGTTAACGCTTTCGCAGAGGCTTTCTGAAATTTAAAAGAAGTCAGAAACCAGAAAGACGACTTTCATGCAATACATATCGCGATGTAGGTGTCTTCGTCAGCGCCTGTGATAGTCACACACCTTCCCACTTCCCCTCTCTTTTAGTTTATTTTATACTAATTCCTCCCTACGCCAAGGCATTCCGCCTATTTAATTTTTCATTTTCTTTTTGTTGTTGCTGAAGGAAGAGCCAGCGCGGAAAGAGAAATTTCGGAGACAAAATAACAACGTATAGTGGCTTTTCCCCATTAACACCCAAGAAAACTATATATGTAAACGGAAGCCTCAACTGCGCTCAGGACACTTCCGAAAGTGCCACGTTCTTCGAATCACTCACTATTAGTGATTTAGTAAACATCCTACGCGAAAGAGAAGAGGAAACTTGGCTTGATAAGCCCGTTCTGCGCAGGATGTATTTGCCGCATTTTTGTCGCCTTCGCCGCAGTTCACACGGTGATCATACGCATTGAATTCGTTTTTCTGGATTCTCAGAAAAGCCGGCCACGTTCAGAACCACCTTATACAGACCATAATTTGAAGCTGCTGCTATGCCATGTTATTCAGTGAAACTTGTAGCTGGCCGAGTTGGTTAATAATTCTGAGTAAACTGATGTGCGCAAATACAGACAAACGACAACAGAAAAGAAGAGACAGGGACAAGCGTTTGCACCTGTCTTTTCTTTTCTGTTGTCGTTTGTCTGTATTTGCGCACACCGGTTTACCCAGGATGCCATGTTAGTTGAGCGGCTTACTCTACTGCTAGGCCAGGGGTTGACACTCGCTCGCTGGATTTCGTGCCGACCAGTTGTGCCCTCGCGATCTCCTACGACAGCGCAGCTCTGGCCGATTGGGCTCACACCACGCCATCTCCTGACGCCGATCTCTGACGACAGCGCAGCTCTGGCCGACTGGACTCGCCCTACGCCATCTCCTGACGCCGACAAGAGCTCTCGTCGAGTGGTGCCCCGTCCTCGGACTCCTGCGACCGTCTCCAGGCATTCCTGCCTTCTCTTTACTTCCGTCGCTCGCTGTCTCTGCGCCTTGCTCTCTCCTTCCTCTATATATACATTTTAATCCTATTCTTTTAATCCCTCCTTACCCCCATCCCCTGTGAGCTACTCTTGAGGTGTCGCACTTTGATGCAGACAGTTAAGGGGCTTGCTTTTCTCTTTTTTCCTTTTAAGAACCACATAAGGCCAGGAAAAGCCACCATGCCGGTATGCGCGGTGAGCTGAAGCGCGTACCTCAGGCAACAACATAAAAGTCCTGCACTGTTCATGACAGTCTCAGTTAATTTGCTGTGATGATTTACATAAATGTGAACATTTGGTGCATACGCATATTGGACACACACAGTTTAAACGAGTGGTAATCTTGTCTTGGTTAAACATCTGCCTAAACCTAAGCGTGTGAGAGAAATATGCTATCAATAGAAATATTCACAGAGGATCAAGAGAGAGAGAGAGATAAATAGAGAGGAAAGGCAGGGAGGTTAACCAATTGATTGATATGTGGGGTTTAACGTCCCAAAACCACCATATGATTATGAGAGACGCCGTAGTAAAGGACTCCGGAAATTTCGACCACCTGGGGTTCTTTAACGTGCACCCAAATCTGAGCACACGGGCCTACAACATTTCCGCCTCCATCGGAAATGCAGCCGCCGCAGCCGGGATTCGATCCCACGACCTGCCGGTCAGCAGCCGAGTACCTTAGCCACTAGACCACCGCGGCGGGGCGGGAGGTTAACCAAGCTTGGCTTGGTTGGCTACCCTACACTTGGGGGGGGGGAGGGAGAATAATAGAAAGGAAAGAGATAGAAAAGAAGAGGAGTAAGAAATAGAAGGATGAATGAATAGAAATAGAAGATGAATAGAAAAGATCAAAATGTCTATGGGGGTGGTGACCTTTGTCAAACGCATGAGCCTTCAGTCCTCGCATCCTTACTGCCTTCCCCTCCCCCCCAAATTAAAAAAAAAGAAACAGACAGCTGATTGAATCGATTCTGTTCAGTGATATCGGTGTCGTAAGTGATAACGCTGTCAAAGCGCTGTTTGAATATTCTAATGGCAATAAGCATTCTCAGCCTGCTTCGCCCACTCGGCTGCTGCAAGCACTCTGGCTTGAAGCCTCCTCAAAAAACCAGCTTTTGATCGTTAAAATAAAAAATAATGTGTAACAATAATAATAAGAAGAAGAAGAAGAGGAAGAAGAAGAAGAAGGAAAAGAAAAAAGAAAGAAGGAAAAGAAAAAGAAGAAAAAGAAAAAGAGAAAGAAGAAAAAGAAAAAGAGAAAGAAAGAAAGAAAGAAATAAATAAAGAAGAAGATGAAGAACAAGGAAAAGAAAAAGAGAAAGAGGGAAAAGAGAAAGAAAAAAAGAAAAAGCAAAAGAAAAAGAAGGAAAAGAAAAAGAGAAAGAAGAAAGAGAAAAGGAACAAGAAAGAGAAAGGAAGAAGAAGAAGAAGAAGAAGAAGAAGAAGAAAGAGAAAAGGAAGAAGAAAGAGAAAGGAAGAAGAAGAAGAAGAAGAAGAGGAGGAGGAGGAGGAGGAAGAAGAATGCTATAGTATTATACTGCTCAACAGTCCCCCACAGTGGGTAGTCACAAGAGGTCAGCAAGAACAAGTTCTGCTCGTAACGTGCGTCGTTCTAGCTAAACCATAAATGTAACTTTCTGCGCCTCAAAGAGACACTTGTGAAATCATGCCCTAATTTATTCGATAGGAAACATCCTGTAGCTTACACAGTTATTTCAATTTGAACAAATTCTACATCATTCGACGATTCATTAGTCAAGTGACCGTCATGACACCATGAAACAATATAGCACGAATCAATTATATAATGAAGCTTAAGTTACCAACTTTTTAAAGAAATTGGGAAGGGCGAAGCTTGTAAGGAACAGTGTTTCAGTTTCACTAGCGAGAAACTTGGGGAGAGGTTAAGCATGCAGTGTTTTTAAGAGAGCCTCCTTTTATGAGGCTTTGGTAGCGGCAAGCGTGAAACCGGGCATGTATGGCAGGGTGTTTGCAATCCACTAACGTAGTAAGGAAGTTTACACCACGTACCACTAAAGGGAACCATGTGGGGATTCGAAGCAGCACTGGTGTTCACTTGTGTTTTCATTTGTATGTTTCCGTGTGTGTTTCCTTTGCGCGTGGAGTTGTATATGTTGCGACCGCTTGTGTTACACCTCTCCCTTCAATTCTTCTGTATTACTGTGTGTGTGTTCTGCAAAGTGAACACCCAGCACTACAGTAAAGTGCAACGGAGCGAGCGAGTGCAGCATTAAATACGACTGTAGAGCTGTGGCGGAGAGATAAACGGGAGAGGAGAAACGAATCGGAGGCAGCACTCAGCCACCTCTTCGCGCTAATGCGAGTAGAGAATCCTCCTTCCTCGTCGCGCTTATGCGAAGAGAGGGAGGAAAGTTGGCTTATGTACAGTGGCGGGAGTGGACAGTCGCTGAGGGACGGACACAGCCCCCAGCAAAAGCTTCTTTGCATCTAAAACTGCGTCGGAATGCAGTTTACCCAAACATTATTCTTCCACACATTCTGGTTTCAGTACCCTACGGCATGCATAGAAAACTGTGTTCTATAGATCCACTAACATTATTGGTAATTTGTTGCCTTCTTCATGTTAAGTGAACCGGTGACGAACAGTGTGTTTCCCCTATGTTTTGTGGCGCATAACCATTTTTATGATAGTCCATGACGATATTAGGCGCTGATAAGCCGACACCATGAGGTGTTTCGCACCAAGAGAAGAAATATTCGTATTAAAAAAGAGACATGATAATAATAAACACTTGCCTCCAGCTGTGCCGCACGGCACAGCTACAGACCTCCGAATTCGCATTTTACTCCTGAAAATTTGTTGCACAGCGTATAAAAGCAGCAAGATTTTTTCAAAGTTGGAGGTAATTCTCAATCGGAACTAATTTACCAGACCGATTACCAATGAACTCACGAAGCAGTGGTGTGCGTGCAGTAAAATATTCTGTACGCCAACACACTCTATATTCTCATAAATAATGGTATAGAGATGCTATTATTGACCATAATCATACTCTACACTCGGATCACCGAATGCATTCCAGAGACACAATGCTTTAGCTCCATGCATGCCATAAACAAGGCAGCTTGCATCTGACACGGCATACCTGTATAAGGCGCGCGCTTCGCAAACGCTCGCAAAATTTGCTGCATCAGCTTTTATAAGAGCAGCGTGGGTCATTAGCTGGTTCAATCTTTGATACTGATCGCAGGTCATCAACCACACTCAGCTATGTTTGTGTTGTACATTGCATTCTAACACATCGTATCAGTGGCATAGCTGGGCGATCGAACTGCATGTTGCGCTTAACCGCTAGATTCCCCGCATAAATACATTGTGAATCGGCGTTCTGTCCCGGCGTTGTCTCCGGCCGCTATAGACATGTTGTGCTTGTCATCATTCATATTTAGTGTACGCCACGTAGACGGATTCACACATGTAACATTCAGCGGCGTTGTCGCGAGGGCAGGTCCCGGTGAGCTATATGTGTTATGCGCAGCGCATCGATGATCTTTATCGACGCGGCCTAAACGTCAACCAGACGACGAAAAGCTGGGAGGTCCTGACGACACGAAAAACAAAGCAGTAATCCATCCACTCTGCATAGACTCGAATGACTCGCAAAAAAAAAGAAAGCTCCACAGATGCGCACATGAACAAGTATGCTGAAGCACAAACATTTAAATGTACTCGCGCACGTTCGTATATGCGCTGTCTCCTCTGGAGCCTTGCCGCATATAAGAATACCCTGCCTGTCCGAACAAAAGCTCAGCGTTTTGCGCTCCACAGACCGTGAAGAACGCGCGAGCGCACATTTTTCCGGATCGCAGGCGAGCGTGGGTCCGTGCTTATACGCCGAGAGTGCTGCTGTCTATCTCGCTCTATAGGCGGACAGACTGGTCACTTATCCAGCTCGATATACAACTCATGCATCGAATGGTCTACCGGGGGGATCATCGGCTGTCGGGCGTCAACTGCTTGCAGTGAAGCTGCGAGAGAGCCAACTGGAGGAGATATAAGGCACCACGCAGCCATCTTCTATATGCACATGCGTGCAAGGCAGAAAGCAGTCGGGCGAGGCACTATTTTGTACGGAGTTAGTGAACGTTACGCGACAATGCCACCCATGTCAAGGGGTCATCAGGATTTTGCTTGTGCGAGCGCTTCAGCAGTTGAGCCTTAGGGAGAAAAGGGAGGTAGTGAAACGTTACGGAGTACCATGCACTGTCACTGCGCTGCTTGTTGTTTTTTGTTTTTTTATTTTTGTCGATGGAGATGTTTGCTGAAGTGCTTTGCTCGTCGGCTATACGCCCCGATAAGAGAACAGCGGCGCTGAGGCTGTATATCGCTTCACTAGATCAGCAGTGCATGGTCTATACGCCAAAGAGCGCCAGTGCGGAGGCAAACCTTCAACACGTGCATGACTATCTCGACTGAGACCAAGAAGCGATGCACCCACTGGTGAATCGTCCTGGCCATCTCTGTCAATGCGGGTGCAGGGGCGTATTGAGAGCCCCGGATTTAAGTATCTGCGAGGCGAAATGCATGGAGAGCCCGTCTATAAGGAGGGCAGCAACTACAGATAGGTATAATGTTGATAACAATTCGGCAGACATTTTCTTAAGTACTGCATAAGAAGCAAGTAGGTCCTGCAAACAGAAAGCGTGGTATCGCGCGGAAACCAGCAAGCATACGTGGATTGTCACCGGTGCCTACCTTTCACTCAGCACTGTTAGTGTTAAAAGAAGCAGTAACTTGAAGCCAGAACAAGGCCGTCACCATGTACGATACGAGGACAGAAACAATGCCAAACGAGAAGAGAAGATTCAGTATCCAGTTGCGTATGCACTCTCTGGTGAGGAACGGAGGATGCGCAGGTGGAAAAATATTTCGAAAAGGTAGCGAGTAAAACCGAATGCACAGATACACGAGGTCCCACATTTAACATGCAAAAAAAAAACACATTCGAAGGAATCAAAACAAGTCTAATGCGGTATATGGTTAACTCTTCACGCTCCTTTATCTCTGTATCCCTTTATACTCACTTTTTTTTTCACCCCATCGTAGGGTAGATAACCAGACCACTGTCAGGTTAACCTCCCTGCCTTCTCGCTTTTGTATTCCTTCCTTTCTCATCCCGGTAGTAGACAGAAAGAAAGAAAGAAAGAAAGAGAGAAAGAAAGAAAGAAAGAAAGAACGAAAGAAAGAAAGAAAGAAAGAGAGAAATTAAAACCGGAGAAAGGGAAGCACGTAGAAACAGGTGTTTCAGTCTGACTAGCGTGACACCTAGGAAGGGGCGAACAGTGTTTTGAGAGAGATTTTTTTGATGAGGAACTAGTTATACGAAGCGTGAAACCAAACAAGTAGGGAAAGATATTTTTGCTCTACTAACGGCGTCAGAAAACTGCACCGGAATGCACCTCACCTTGAGGTGGTGCTACTTCATCATCTTGTTCGCTATACATGCCCCCCCCCCCTTTTTTTTTTCAGTTTACTATACATAATGTAAGGAAGAATGTTTCTGCTGCAATAACGACGTTGGCTATTTGTTATGCTCTTGCCTAATCAATTTTTAGTGCATCATAGCAAGTAGTGGAATTTATTCATTGTGGGGCAAACCCGCTTTATGATGGACCGTGACTATACATTTAGGTTTCAGATTTAGATTTCAGATTCAGATTTAGGTGTGTACCTATGAATGGAAGCTTCCCATCAGGTGTATTTATTGAGGAGCAAGTTTGAAAACATGTTTTATTTACACAAAATACACAGAGAACAACACCTTGGAGAAGAGAAGCACTAGAAACTATTATGGCTGTGTTCAGTAATGTTACACACTCAGTGCCTTGTAAGGGGAGGCGGGTGGGACCCAATCAAGTTTTCTGCTTTCTGTCCCCTCACGTCCTGCTTTCTGTCCTACGTCACCTGGATCCTGGGACATCAAGAAATGGCGGGAAACGAAGCAGCGCACGCTGCAGCCCGAGAACATACACAGCCATTATGCTTAACACTGTGGCTTCCGCCCCCCACTTGCCGGACATGAACCGCGCACAGTTGCCCACGAGGCTTAGTTTTTCTCTCACGTCCAGAAATGTAATCTACATTTCTCCCGAAGTTCGGCGCTACTGGGGAAACAGAAGAGCGACGCTTTTTTCTTGTTGCTTCTGTATCCGGAGCGGCAGCCCGTCACACAGCACGTCTTAGGCATTGCTCCTTCGAATTTTCATGCCGTCGACCTTGAACGCGGAGAACTGGCCCTTGAAGTTCTCGTGACGCTGATGCAGAAACTTTGTTCGAAGGAATACCGTGATCTGCCTTTACACAGCGCCTTCGAGCTGCCGCCGCTGCCGATGCGTTCCACCGGGCAATGGCCGGGCGCAGCGGAGCGGTGGCCCGCCTAAACCAGCTTGCGCCGCATAGCGGCCGCTCTTGGCAGCATATCAAGATTACCCATAAAGTGACGGAGAAGTTTCGTGACGAGAACGGTATTAAAAGACTCTGGTTATACTTATGCGAAGCGCGGTGAGCCATTTTTCGGTCCGGTTATAAGCGATCATGTTTTAGGGGTGGAGAGGGGGGTGATCATTGTGAGTTCCAGCATAGCTTAACAGCGCTTGCTGGGAAAATGAAAAAAAAAAAAGGAAAGAAAGAAGACGCAAGTGGATGAGCCTGCGTAACGGAGAGCTTCAGAACGGCTGTTTGGCAATGGCGCGGGATGCGAAGGAAGGATGTGCTGAAAATAGAGTAAAATGGAGATAAAAAAACTAAGACTTCTAAAAAAAAAAAAACCAACTACATCGTCATACCACATTAGTACTACCCGTTAAACTTAGTTATAGTTTACAGAGTAGTCTACCAGACGTTTCAGAGGTATTATTGACATGCTTTTCTTTCTGCACTTCTTTGTACATGTTTCATTTATCAAAAAAGAGAAGTTAATTTTGGAGAATCAGAGGACTACAAGTATAACTGTTCATCACGGTCGGCTCATCAGTCTGCGTCGTGCTTTTATGCCAAGCCCCAGTTGCGTGTTCGACTCCCGACCTCATCTTAACAATAGTTGTAATGAAAAAAAAAAACCATTAGTGTGCCGAGTTCAGGACACGTGTTAGGCAGGGTTCTCAGACCTGAAAAACAAAAATATAGCCAGAAAATTGGGAAAGCTAGCCAAAATATAGCCAGCTTGGGCCTTGGGTGGTAAAAATAGCCAAAAGTCAATGTTCATGTGAAAACTGCTGCCACATTTTTATTTCAATGGCTAAATACAAAATCTTTTCGAGGAAAATGTAAATACGTGCAGTAGCCCCGCCGCGGTGGTCTAGTGGCTAAGGTACTCGGCTGCTGACCCGCAGGGCGCGGGTTCGAATCCCGGCTGCGGCGGCTGCATTTCCGATGGAGGCGGAAATGTTGTAGGCCCGTGTGCTCAGATTTGGGTGCACGTTAAAGAACCCCAGGTGGTCTAAATTTCCGGAGCCCTCCACTACGGCGTCTCTCATAATCATATAGTGGTTTTGGGACGTTAAACCCCACATATCAATCAATCAATCAAATACGTGCAGCACCAGCACTTCAAAATCACAATTCTTGAGATTCCAAAATAACTTCTTCGCTCATAATAGTATTTCACACACAATGACTTAGTGCTTGCACTGTTGAAAAAAAATGACTTTTTTCATGCGTCTTGCATGACTTTTCTCGAAATGGCTGAAAGTTTCGACAATAAAAAAGAACCTACAACACCGCCATATAGTGCGCTCAAAATCACAGTTGCTGGGATTGAAACACATATTGTAGCGACTATCACAATAAAATCTTTCGTGATGAACACATAGTAGTCGTCTGCACCTGAGCCTAAGAAATGACACGAGCAGTTTTTCAGATATACCCCCATAAGGTGTGTGTGTGTGTGCGCGTGTGTGCGTGTGTGTGTGTGTGTGTGTGTGTCTGTGTGTGGCCGCGACTTCCTGGAAAGCCCACATTAGTGAGAGTGTATTTAGATAAGAGTGGCATGGAAACAGCCTTACACCGCGACCATTGCCAATCCTATCAAGCCCACAATCTAGGCAATTTAGCGCGAGGCGAAACTTCAGATAAGCATCTATACAAGGCATTGGAATACGCAATAAACAGACCCCACCATGGTCGCGGGGTCAAATCCCGGCGGCGGCAGCTGCACTTTCTATGGAGGCGAAAATGCTGTAGGCCCATGTGCTTATATTTGGGTGCAGGTTAGAATTACCCCAAGTGGTCGAAATTTTCGGAGCCCTCCACTATGGCATTTCTTATATACATATGGTGGTCTTGAACGTTAAGCCTCGCATAGCAATCAATTACGCATTAAAGAGCCTTTCTCAAAAACCAATCATTGGGTAGTACGAAAACGAAACGTGCCACCAAGGACCCAGTGACACTGTGCACTCCGGCTGATGAGCAAAGGACATCGCGCTAACCTTTACAGGCAGTCTTTTTTTCCGTGAATCGATTACGAGCTGGCGACAAAATCTGTGTCACGAGCGCGATACAGAACAGTTGAGGCCCATTAGGATATTACCAAGGCACAAGTAGAGAGATAGAAAGAGAGCGAAAGAGAGAGAGAGAGAATAAAATAAGGGAAAGGCTGGGAGATTAACCAGAAATTGGAGCATCCGTTTGCTACCCTGCACTAAGGGAAGGGAGAATAGCGAATAAAGATGGGAGAGAAAGCGAAAAACGAAATGGACATGCGGAAAAGAAAAAGGAAAAACTTTGCCAAAAAGGCGAAGCAATGAACGCGATAGCAACAAATTGAAAGGTCACGCGCAGTATGGCAAGCAAATCAAAACGCGCCCCGCGTTTCTCACGCACAAATGACGCTCGAAACGTACTCACAGGTACACATGAACGCTAATAAGCGTCTCAGTTGTTACCTCGCCCTGTCTGAAAAGCGCGCCCTTTTCGCAAACGGAGGATGTGCAACGATTAGTGACCTTTGTGCGTCTGGTAACTACAACAAAATACGTATACGAGACGTACGATCCACCCCACTGCAAGATAAGTGGGCGCAATCGAGCGTACACCCCCTTATTCTCTACGCGGGCCAAAGTACGCGTGAGAGATGAGAGCCGCCGCGCGCTCACTACGTCATCTTGCTGATAATGCTGAAAACACCACGACAGTGCTGCCGTAATGGTCGCAAGTAGCACTGTCTTCCATGCTGATTCGGAAGGCGAAAACTTTGGTGAAAGCGACGCCGAGCTGCAATCGGCAAAGCACCGTTGCCTCAAGTCGAGAGAATCCAGACAGAGGCCGAAGTCGACGAGAGGTGTCCAGACTATGCAGTCGCGTCAGCACTCCGCGTTCCGCGGGAATTTTACTTCTTCATTAGCGATTTTTCGGATTTTTATTGCAGCATCAGTCCTTGAAAATGGAATGGATTCTTCTTGACCATCTTTGTGTGCTCATCGAGCAGCTGCATCGGCATGTTCGTTGCCCAATATTCCACAGTAATTTGGAAGACACTGAAACGTGATTTTGTGTACTTCGTCGAGAAGGTGGCGAAGCAGCTCTCCGATTTCCAGCACTAGTTGTTGATGAGGTCGAACACCAAACACTGTTGTGCTGCCTTGGAGTCCATGAACACGCTCCATTTCTTCGCTTCTTGGTGTTTAATGACTTTAACTGCGCTACGTATTGCAGCAAGTTCCGCAGCTGTCGATGACATCTGGTGGGATAACCGAATCTTCCTCGTTGTCGCTGTTGCAGGAAAGATCACCGAGCCTGCAGACCCATCTAATTTAGTAGAAGCGTCAGTATATAGATGGTTATGCTCACTGTACTTCTCATACAACAAGAGAAGAGAAAACTGCTTTAGTGCTGGAGACGAGAGCCGGGCTTTTGACTGTATGCCTGGAACCGTGAGTTTAACATGTGGATGAATCATACAACATGAGAGAGTTGCAATTCTAGACGTAGTTGTATATCCCGTGGGTATATACAACTACGATATGCCGAGACTGTTTTGCAAAATGAGGCACGAGGTCGGTCTTTTGGAAGTGAGGCTAGATGATGGGTAGGAGCACGAGTAAGATGCCTCACGTGTGCTCTGAGCACTTCCAATACATTATGCGTCTTGAATGGGTAGTCATTTGCGATCGCAATTGTCTCAGATGTTGACGAACATCGCGGTAGCCTCAGACAAACTCGCAGAGCCATAGCCTGGATGCTTTCGAGAGTGCGAATGCTGGTTCTGCAGGTATTGGTCAACACAGGCAAGCTGTATCGCAAATAGCCGAGAAAAGGCGTCTTGTACAATTGCATAATTGTATTTACTGAGGTCCCCCAGGTTTTCCTTCCAAGATACTTGAATAAGTTAGCAATGTCTGTCAGCCTCTTCTTCAAGTGGGCCACGTGTGGGCCCCAGCAGAGCTCTCTATCAATGAATACGCCTAGAAATCTGTGCATCCTGATATATGGTATGTCTTTACCATCGACAGATATAGTGTATGGTCTCATTGGCTTTCGACCAAAAGCAATCAATGGGCATTTCGCTGGCGAGATCTCCAGACCCTGTTGTTGAGGTACACTGATACCAACGTCGCAGCTTCTGAAGTCTTGCGCGTACCTGAGGTCTTGTCATGCCAGATGCCCAGAAGCAGATGTCGTCGGCGCACATAGATAGCTTGACCACACTCGGTAGTCGTTCCACAAGACCAATGACAACGAGAACGAGGTTGAAGAAGGTTGGACTTAATACGTCACTGTGCTGAAGTCTACGAAGCGTGGGGTGTTGGGAGGTTGACCATCTGCAGTGTTCACAAATAAGGTCCGCCCTTGTAAATAACTGCGTGTGCAACAATACGGTTGTCCACCTAGGCCCATTGACTCATTGGATTTGAGGATGGCGCCATGAAAAATGTTATCGTATGCTCCTTTTACATCAAGGAACATGGCAACAGATAATCGTTTACATGCCTTTCGATGCTGGGCATACGTAACAAGATCTATAATATTGTCGATGGAACATCGGTGACGGCGAAAACCAGTCATGGCGTTCGGATATATCTCGTAGTATTTAAGGAACCATTCAAGTCTGGTCAAGATCATTCTCTCCATTACATTTCCAACACAACTTGAAAGTACAATCGGTCGGTAAGAGGTAATGTCCAGGGTCTTCAGCAAGCTAATAAGGAAACTGCACATGCGGATATGCGCATAATATTATGCTCTCCGTATTACTCTGAATTTGACTTCGAGATAGAGAGACTTCGTGCGATCCGCCGTCGTGCCGAAAGAAGATACCAACGCGCCAATTCCACAGACAATCTATGAACAACACGACGCATCCAAAAGAAAGTACAATGGCGCCTCAACGAATTAGAAACCCAACGATGGAGGAAATTCTGTGCGTCGCTAGATCCTCATAAATCACCATCTCAGATATGGAGAACTGTGCAGCGCTTATGTTCTGTTTCGGAGCAGCGCTTTACTTTCAAAGCCTTTGCACTTTTCCATCGCCGACATGTAATTGAGGCGGCAGAAGAGTTCTGCACAGTGATTGTGGGCCAGACAACGTACACAAGCCTACATAGAGCGAACCAAATTTCTAACTCACGGGATTCGCGCATGGATCTACCGTTTACATCACAGGAGCTTGATGCGGCGCTCATCGTATGTCGTCGACTGGCCCGGATGACATTTCTTACCGGATGCTGTGCCGCATTGGTGAACGGGCACGAGAAGTGCTCCTTAATATCTTCAACGAATCCTGGCAAGCTGGCGTCGTTCCGCAAGAGTGGAAGATTAGCCGCTTGGTACCGCTATTTAAGCCACAACATACAAGTAGGCCTCCAACACAAGTCATCTTGTTCTCCAGCATGCACAACAAGTGTTTGTTTCAGTTCATCCATGAGACATGCTGTAATGAAAATCACCATGTTTGCCCGGCTTAGAGAAGGGGAGCGACGATCCCTCGCGCGCCCTTATCTCGTGGTGGCGAGGAGGGGAGGATCATACGTCTTCGCTGGCTTCGGGTTTTGCCTGGAACGATTCTGCTGTAGTTGCCGGGAGCCCAAAGGCCACTGCAATTGTTGCAGTTCCTGTTTGCGAAAAGCACGCGCTTTTAAGACACAGCGAAGCGACAAATGAGACGCTTATTCGCGTACATCCGTACCTGTCAGTACGTTTGGTGCGTCATTTGTGCGTGAGAAACGCGGGGCACGTTTCGATCTGCATGCTTTCCATTCTGCTCGTGACCTTACAATTTGTTGCTATCGCGTTCATTGCTTCGCCTTTGCGGTAATGCTGTGACTTTTTTTTTTCGTTAAGGTGCTACATATAATATAATGCCACCATACCTCTCATTTCTGCTCTATGTTACTCCACTGACAAAACAACAACAACAACAACAACAACAACAACAACAACAACAACAACAACAACAACAACAAAAGTGCACGTGTGCAATGTGCATGCGTTAAAGCTCGTCTTCCTTCATTTAGTATGTGTGAGGAGAAGCCGCCCCGCGTCGATACAAACGAAAGATATACAGGAAGGAATGTCGCCGGAAGAAGCAAAGCGTTCCTGTCGCATAATCTAGAGTAATGTTTTCATTCTTTTTTCAAGTGACACGACAAACAACGGAGCCCGAAAGGACCCTGTCTGGCCCGCCAGCCAGGCGCGTCCGTCTCTTCACACGCGCTCGATCACTTATAGCCGCGCCGAGATTACAGGGCCACGAATGAAGACGCAACGGCGCGTTCATAATGAGAGCGCCGGAGGCGCGCGTGCCAGTCTCGATTAGCGCGCAGAAATACCCGGTACCGCTCGCGCGAAAAACAATGCGCTCGTTCTTCCCCGAATCGGGAGGCCCGACGTGTATACTCTGAATACTCCTGTTTTTTTCTGCCATTTAGAGCGGGCACATACACCTCGAGAAGAGGCTGTACGATGAACGAGGGAAACGGGCAAGAAAAAAAAATGGCAGTATATCCACGGAGTGAATGATGGAGAGTGGGGCGAAGCATTCGTCCGTCCATTCGGTCTTGCTTCTGTCCGTCCATGCGTCCGTCTGTGTGACCGTCCATGCGTTCATCCACCCGTCCGTGCGTGCGTCTGTTCGTGCGTCCGTCCCTGCGTTCGTCCATGCATCCACCCCTGCGTTCGTTCATGTGTCCATCCATGCACCTGTCTGTGCGTCCGTTCGTCCATCTATTCAACACTCCAAGTACCACCATCTCGCATCTTTTCATCATATATTCCCCATATAGAAGCACCGCCATCCAACGGACATTCCAAGGACTAAACGAGAGGTGGCACACGCACACTTTCTTACGGCTTGCGCTTCGGGTCCACTTCCCACCTTTAACCACCTCGAGTTCATGGTATATACTAGTTCTCTTTATTCATGGCACTGCGGCCCAACGCTCGCTAAACCTTTCTAAAACCAAGGAGGTTACGCCCAGCGAGTATAACGTAGCAACCCTTTCTTGTCAAATAGTGCTCAATGTACATGCCAATGGCTGCTAATGGGGATCGCAGCGTGCGCGTTAACTAAAAGCTGAATGCTCCTGTCCCTCATTCCCCATTAGCAGCCATTCGCATGTACATTGAGCACTACTCTTTATTGTTCAACAACGCACAGAAGAAATCTGTCAACGGCACCACCTTGGAGGTCAAAATGTTATACTTGTTACACACTACAACGGCTGCGAGGGACGAGCGGGTGTCGCTATAAAAACCTTCACCCCTAGAAATTCGGCAGATCCCACGTACCTGAGAATCGACGTTATGTGAAGCATGCGGAGGGAAGGTGACCATGCTGCAATTTTTTTATTGAGCGACGCGTCATAAAATGACGCTAATATATGTACAAATGTTGCACGCGCAGACATATATTGAAGAGTTACATATGTTTATATATTCAGTTATTTGCACTTGCGCAACGATGCCAACTGGAACATGCGCATTAGAAACAGCAGAAGCTGATATGAAGTGCTGATGCTCGCGAAGATGCTGGCTCTGGACACTGCTACAAAAATCAACTCTAGCGCATGGTAACTAACCACAATTGACGTTAACCCGACGTCACGGCTGTATCAAAAGAGTACATATGTAATGTTTACAAAATTGGCCAGCCAGCACTGCAACCGCTATTGACGTTTCACGAAGATTAGCGTCTATTTGAAAAGAAGTTCCGAGACATGGCGTAGCCCAGTGGTTAGATGCTTCACTGCCACGCAGAATGCTTGGGTTCGATTCCAACTGGGACCCTGGCATTTATTATTCGCATTCGGCGGGTCAACGCTGCCGATGTCGGGTATTTCTTAACGCTGGCGCGTTAAATTTGCCCATGTGTGCTCTCGTCGTTCCTGGGTAGATACCAAATGTCAATCAGCGGTGGCACATACCCTCATGCCAGTGGCACATACCCGCCCTTGGGTATGTGCCACTGCCTGGCGGGAAGTGTCGGACCATGCACGCGACGAGATGGTGACATTATTCATGTCTTGAATGGCGCGTCATGTTCGTCAAACCATCATACCCTCCCATGCTAATTTTGGTTCACGCCAAGTTGAGGGGGTGCCCACGACAGCACCCAAACGTAAGCGGCTGATGGATAGATAGATAGATAGATAGTAGATAGATACGCTCAAAGTCACCGAAGTTCGCTAAGAAATGCTTCACATTTAAAAAAATATCACGAGGCCCTGTATGAATTTCGCTAAGCGTACTCGGCAGTGAGAACTTTGCGCTTTCGCTCAGGCGCTGCTTTTCGAAGGCATGCAGCCGAGATCCACTGAACGGCCCATGTCTGCTCTTCCCGCTGATCGCTTCCCGCGGCGGCCGTAAGCCACGGCGGGGTCGTCGTCACTGTTCTTGCCTCCCTCGGATTCTGTTCACAATCCCACAAGATGCGGTCCACAGTAGCTGTTTCAGTTCCACACACGCGACACAAGTGAGTGATTTTAAATGAAAAGAAAAGAAAAGTGAGCCCCGTAATTGTCTCTCAGGGGTAGGACTCCTAAACAGTATCTCACGAGGGGTGGAGGTAAAGGATTAAAATGATAGGAAGAAAAGGTAAAGAGATAGAGAGGAAGGAGAGAGCGAGGTGCATGGAGAGCAAAGGACAGGAATCGACGGAAGTAAGGATGAGATAGCAAAGATGGACACAGTCGCAGGAGTCCGACGACGGGGGACCACTCGGCGAGAGCTCTTGTCATCGTTAGGAAATGGCGTAGGGCGAGCCCAGTCGGCCGGAGCTGCGCTGTCCTCGGAGATCGCGGGGAGTCAACTGGTCGGCACGCAATCCAGAGAGCGAGTCCACTCCGACACAAGTCACTTGCGTATACGTTAAAACTAACGTGCTTCATGAGCACCGGCGTGGGTGGCGACCCCGTCTGCAGTTGCCGGAACGCTACCGCCTCACTTCAGGTCAGGCATGGGTGAGGTGGGGGCATTGTCCTGCACCCTAGTCTGTACCATTTCAATACTTCACCGCTCCAGCTCAGGGGCAGGCGCGGGTGCCAGAAGGTGGGAGTAGCGAGGACTGCTCGCCGAGTAGAGGACACGCTGAGGTGATGTGTGGCCGCATCATGATGACCCTCCCCTCGTTGGGCTAGGATTCTCGTCCGCAGGATCACCAAATAAAGTCTTTCTTACTTATTCACTCACTCGGAATTGAAAGCCATCTTTTTTTTTTCGATCTTGGATTGATCCCCTTTCCCCAAAGGTTTCTGTACACAACGTGGTTCGTCAATACCCACTGGGAGCGCAGGCATTGGATGCTTTCGGCGTACATGTGTGTACTCTGTGCGATGTGCAACTCCCCTTTTCTTTCTCTCTCCTACTCTGATTCCCCTTTCCCCACGTGTAGAGTGGAAAACTGGGCGTATTCTAATTAACCTCCCGAGCTTTCTTATATTCCTTCTCTCTCCTAGCCTCGCACCGCTTGGAAAATGCCTCCAGCATGCCCCCCCCCCACACTTTTTCCCTTGACCATTTGACAATGTCACGAGGTGATGTCAAAATTACGTCATGAGGACGTCAATTGGTGATGACGCCTTCATTCGACGACTTTTTGTATCACTCGTGTTGACAACGACGCCGTCGGACGCGTTTGATTAGGAACCTAAGGCCTTCGCCTTTAGAAACGAATTTGGAACTGCGTGAATACTGTGTGTTCCTAGTGTGAAATAGGCTGTCTGAATTCTGGCAATCCTCTATGCAGCCACTTCAGATAACTCGGAATATGACATAAGTGAAATTAACCACTTATGAAGCAACAAACTTCAATATGTAATTTTCGTAATTTCGCGAAATACGCGTTTTCTCGCTTGCCGAGAGCCATGTCGCGGTAATAGTCGTGTTTCATGGATTGTGAAATCGTCCTTTACTAATACGCTACAAATCATTTTGATTATTTAGTGTCCCTTTAAAGGATATTGTCACAGCAAACCCCACACGAACTTTAACAGATCTGTCCACACTCTCCGATCCTTACAACGTCTAACGCCAGAGATGTCCGTAAGAAAATATATCGGCCAATTCCGACTTGGAACACATCATTCTCAAACTTGCCCAACGAATGGCAAAAAATCATGGGAGAAAACGTTTTGCGAATTTTGCCCACAACTCTCCTTCGTCACGTAGAATTTTCCTTCAACCTTTTTTTTTATTTTGAGACACACAGGCTTACTGGGCACACCAAACCATCTAGTCTACAAGTTCGTCCAACATATCTCTCTCATTATTTTTTGTCTACACAGTCATCCATATTTCATAACGGAGAGCAAGTTCATTGAGAAAGATGTTTTGTGTCCGAAAAATATGCCAAATTTTACAGCCACAGGCAAGCCGCAGCACGCTCGCATTATAAACATCCCCAGTTATCCCAAATAGGAGAAGGTGGTGCAGTTATATAAATGGATGTGAAGAAAAGAAGAGGGGGGAGGGGAAGGTCCTAGATCAACATTTTGGCAGCACGGGCTATCAAGCAAGCCGACAGGACCAGCTACCACAGAGTATTTCCTCTTTAGAATTCAAAGCGGGGTACGCCGCCCGGCTGCTCGCTTGATCCAAACATTGGGGCACAATGGGGTAGATGACGGGGGAGGGGAATAGAGGGCAAGACGAATCTGACGATTCACAGCCAGACATCATTAAAATGGAAGGGACGATGTTAATCCCACCCTCGTATTATATAGGTCGAAGCACCGACATCGATCGCGAAAACTCTGGTTTATAAAACGGTCGCCTGGGCCGAAAAGAGGGAAGTACGAGTATACACAGTACACTCGTTCGCTCTTTCGCTGCCCGCGGTACATCGTGACAACCACACGTATGAGGCAAACTGTAAACAAACATGTGGTCAAAGCAGGCGGCGAGCTGGAAGCCGCGTGCGCACGTGTTCGAACCATCCAGCTTCAAGATCCGGCATATCACTCCCCTTTAGTTATTTAGTTCTTGTTTTGCAGCCGCGCCCGCTGCGGAATTCGCGCGGATTACCCGAACCCCACAACAGGCCACTGCCGCAGAGTGTCAAGGACGTGAACGGAATCACTTAGCATGCTGTTTACGTGCTAAGTCAGTTTAACAACAGCACTTCAATACTTTTATCGAATGACTGCGTGCCACACTCACTAGGTATTGCGAAAGAGGTGACAAAACCTCCTTGGGTGTCAAAGTTCGAAGTACCTTACTTTCAAAAAGTTATCAAAAATTGTGTGGAAGCGCCTCTGTTTCTCGGTGCAGCTGATATGGGTATCTTCTGGCAGATCGCAAGCGTGGACAAAATGATCTGTAGGATAAAAATTCAGGACACATTGTTCACCGATTGCACGTTTGAGAACAGCACGATGGCAGTGTGGAAGTGCTAAGTCGCGTGATTTTTCAATTCTTCAACACAAAAGTATTTTATGCCGGGGTACTCCAGGACTTTCGTGACGTATGTCCGTCACGGAAATTACGTCAAAAATGCACACATTCACATGACAAGGCTAAACGTTCCGTCAATAGGAGACAATCCCACTCCTTGCTCCGTGACAACAGATGCCGGGCACGCTCTCCAGTGGGAGCACGTCCTCAATCCTCATCCGGGTAGTCTGGACATGATCCCAATTGCGCTAGACATCAATAAGGCTTTTGACAGCGTCTCTCATGAAGCAGTCCTGCAAGGCATTCAGGATAGCGGATGTGGTGAACGCGTTTACAAATGCGTACGGGACTTTCTGACCAGCCGTACCACCACGATTGGATTAGACACTACACGCTCTCGACTATACAGCTTTCCAAACAGGGGAACCCCGCAAGGCTCCATTCTTTCCCCACTTCTCTTTAATCTTGCCATGCGAAGAATGGCTCTCGACTTACAGGAGGATCCCGACTTGGGCTTGGCCATTTACGCAGATGACATTACATGTTGGGCAAATAAGGGATCGTATGGAAATAGGTAGGATGTGTTGCAAAAGGAAATTGACGTTCTATACAGCCACATGAAGAAAATGAATATGACTTGTTCACCGGAGAAATCGGCGTACATTCATGTACGACCACAGTGTACTCGGGCTGATAGATCCCCAGAGCTCCAACTAGTACTAGCAGGCAAAACAATCAGGATAGCAACACAGCTTCGAATTGCGGGTATACTGCACGGCCAGGTAACAGGGAGCACATCGTACACCCTTGTGGATCTCGAGCGCACCGTGAGGAGTATCACTAACATCTTGGGTCACATCGCTCACAGCAGAAAAGGCATGTGCGAAGCTGACACTTTATGACAAGTGCACAATGCGACATGGCAGTAGTTCAAACAGCACTTGACTCCGGCATGAACCAAAAAAAAAAAAAGAAAAGAAAAAAGTTGGCTACGTTTTCTTTCCCACCTTCGCACTAATTTTCTCCTGCACACTTTGCATTGCTCTTTCAGGAAAAACAGCCACAAGCAGTTGCCGCAGCAAAACCAATGCAATTTCAGTTGTCATGCAGGCCGCTAACGAGGCAGGAGTGTTTACTCAAAGACTACGTCCTAGCTTTAGCTAGCAAACATTTTTCTAGATTCACCACTTTCTTATTGCGCTCGCTCGAGCTTCAAGTGATTTCCGAACGGCACAGATAACGATAGTGAGCATATAGCTGCACTTTTCACCAAATCTCACTCATGCAGTGAATTGGAATACACGTAGCGGCACCTAGAAAACCTAACAATGCGAGCGGCGACTTAATTTCTTGAGCCAAGAAAGGATTTTCTCGCGAACGAGCTGCGAAGCATACCAGACAATTTTCTTTCATTTAAAGCAATCCACAAAAAGAGTACTCAAACTGAAGAGCTCAAAAAAGATCTTTGCGCCGAACAGCACAATGCCAGAAACGTTAGGTTAAGGCTTCAATGACAAATGCAATACGCACCTAACGTTGTATTGATGACGTTCGTACCTATACCAGCAGCCAAGCTTAGAGGCAGCCGAAACAAGCGAAGACAACGACGCATGGCGGGTACGTTACCACAGATTTTTTATGGCACCTCCCTGCTACTATCCGTACTTCTCCATTGCCGCAAATGATCATGAAGATAGAGCGTGACAAAGTTGTCGTCGCGTCAACGCCATGGATGCGGACTTTTCTCGCGTCCGATTCATGCCTGATCGCAGCCCGACGTTATCACACCGTACAATCGCAGACGATAAAGATAGATTCAGGCCACTATCACATACGCAACGACACGTAGACGTATAATGGACTAGAAAAGGTACTGTAGTAAATTTCTATAGTACGCGTGTCTCCTTGAAGCACTAAGTGATGTATTGCCATCTTACGGCTGGGGTGAAACTGCGTAGTTCAGCCGATTTTTGGCCCGAGTGACCACTCTTGTCATTTTGTTACTCTATGAGTGCTCGCCTGCGTATGGTCAGCCGTATCACTTATGCACTGTCATATAAAGCAACCGGTAGAACAGGCATCGATGAAGCAGACCGACTCTTTCGAATTGCTTGCAAGGCAGCCCTTGGGCCGCCGCAAAACGCCGGCACCACAGCTCTGTCTCAGCTTGGGATGCTGAATACGTATGAAGAATATGCAACATCTACCCTTCTCGCTCACCCTGAACGACTAAACACCACACCACAAGAACGGCCTATACTGGCCAAGCTTGGTTTTCCTTTCGCCCCGCAGTACTGTGGAGATAGTGCGGAATTACTGTTTATGTGGTTCTTAAAGAGAAGAGAAAAGTGAGCCCCGTAACTGTCTGCATCAGGTGCGACACCTCAACAGTAGCTCACAAGAGATGGGGGTAAAGAGAAATTAAAAGGACAGGATTGAAAGGTATATATAGAGAGGAAGGAGAGAGCGTGGTGCAAGGACAGCGAGCGACGGAAGTAAAGAGGAGATAGAAAAGATGGACCTGGTCGCAAGAGTTCGAGGACGGGGCGCCACTCAACGAGAGCTCTTGTCGAAGCCAGGAGATGGCGTAGGGCGAGTCCAGTCGGCCAGAGCTGCGCTGTCGTCGGAAATCAGCGTCAAGAGGTGGCTTAGGGCGAGCCCAGTCGGACAAAGCTGCGCTGACGTCGGAGATCGCGAGGGCACATCCTGTCGGCACAAAATCCAGCGAGCGAGTCCACAGAATTACTCCCTCCGACTATACGCTCGCAGATCCACGTGGGACCGATACCGCGTCACATGCGCCCAGTCTTCCACAGTGCGTGACGCCAAGCTTGTGCGCGGAAGCTTCGCAACCACAGCACTGATCCCGACGTGTTCTACAGGGACGCCTGCCCTTGCGGCACCACTACAGATGGGTCGCGCACGTACACGGCAGTGGCCATTGAAATAGGAAATCTGGTGGCAGCAGCGACCATACTTACATCTTCCGTTGCAACAGCGGAGGCCGTTGCATTCACCCTGGCCATCACAGACGCGGACAAGCGAGGTACAAACTCCGCCACCTTCACGGATTCACAAACAGCATGTCGACTTTACGTGCATGCCGGGGTCAGATACGATGTGTGAGCCGAGGATTCTTAGAACCGTTCGTGATTTCACTGGTTCCACGCGCACCCATGAGTAACGGCACATGTACCGTCGGCCACACGCTCCGAGTGTCCTGTTTCAATCCGTGAGTACTGTACGTGTGTCCGTACTACATATTTTTAAGTCGTTCCTCATCACCATCATGTTCCGTTCTTGTTCCAAAATAAAAGGGTCATGTGTGCTCCTGACTTGTCGGCGTAGGCCCTGGATATAAATTAATAAATGCGCGGAGAAGAACATTTCTAGAACAGGTGCTTTTTTTTCCTTCAAGGTCAGTAAACATTCTTCAACTGGCTCACTAGCGCCGCGGACTTGTATTACAGCTGTTCACTTGGTAGATTGGATTGGATAAACTTTTATTTCACTTGGTAGATAAAACGGAAGGAATACTGTTGCATTACTTAGTGCACCGGTTTTGTGCATAGTATATTCTTGCTGGTGTTCATATCACGTTTTTGCAGTATTATTGCGGTCAGCACCTTAGTCTAATATGTTTCCTCGAAATTTAGATGTGTGTAGACACTTACTGTAAAGCACTTTCTTAATTGGTTTTCAGGTGTGTAATAGCTCTACTTCAAGCTAGAATAACTAAGAACCACTCCCAAAAATATACCGATTCAAGAACCGGCAGTGTAATGGAAGTGCCCGCGGGGGCTACACGGTTTAATATAGGCCCAGTATTAACAGTTTTCCCAGGCCCTAAGTTATATGACCGACTACGCGACACTGTGAGAGGGGCCTAAGAAAAAGAGCAAACGCCGCTTCTTGTGTCGGTCACAAGAGAAGTTTGGGAAACCAAAGGTTTCGTTTTCTTTTCCAATGGTCATCACCCTGATATTGTGCTGAATACCACACTTGTGGCAGCAGCACGCACTCTCCTCGATAACTACGTGTCCATGAAGACAGATTTTGGAAAGAGTACAAATAATTAAAACTGCAGAAACTTTGCAAATTAGGAGCAGTTTCTCTGTATGCTACAGATAGTGTGTGTGTGCGTGCGTGTGTAAGTAAATAAAGAATGAATAAAGCTTACCGCATTTATTTTGTTACTTTGTTGGTCCATCAAAGTTTGCCCTTATAGATCGACCACACGTTCGATAGCGTCAATCTTTGGCTTTTTCGTAAAACAAATGGCTCACAGGTGAGTTTACAAGTGCTTTTTAAAGCGCAATACTTTACCTAAACCATTCTTTACCCAAAATGCAGAATAAAGCTGGTAAGCACGCCCCGCAGCGGTGGTCTAGTGGCTAAGGTACTCGGCTGCTGACCCGCAGGTCGCGGGCTCGAATCCCGGCTGCGGCGGCTGCATTTTCGATGGAGGCGGAAATGTTGTAGGCCCGTGTGCTCAGATTTGGGTGCACGTTAAAGAACCCCAGGTGGTCGAAATTTCCGGAGCCCTTCATTACGGCGTCTGTCATATTCATATGGTGGTTTTGGGACGTTAAACCTCACATATCAATATCAATCAATCAATCAATCAATCAAGCTGGTAAGCATTTAAAGCTTGCTGCGAACGCTTTATCTTTTAACGGGAGACGATTGTGGCAATGAATTCAGACTCCCGTACGCGCGCTCGCTCGTGCAAGTAGAGTGACGTCACGGTGGCAGGGAGCAGGCCTGATAGTCTTCTAGGTGGCATTGGCTTGGTCACGGGAATAATATGTCACTGCGCAAGCGTTCGATGAGGAAGTTCCATGCATAGTTAACGAATCAGACCCACGCTGGTGCCCTTTTCTTTGTGCGTGTCGCGTCCAGCGTTGACCGACGCTGAAAGTTGGTCGATCCCGGTTTCACCTGCGTTGCGGTGGTGGTGGTGGTGGTAAAAAAATTTTATTTCAGAAAACGTTTACTAGACAGTGCCGACGTGGCGCAGGGCTAGCGAGCGATTGAGTGATCACAGGCGTGCCATTGGTTTTACCGCCTCAGACTTGCTGTGTGTCTTTCTCCAACGCAAACCATTCAGTTTGAAATAGACTTGGCTTTCACTAGCACCTCTATTTGGCCACGCTTGGCTATGTTTTAAATCTAGCACTCCACGAGCCAGTTGGAAGGAAAATATTCTCTATAGCGATGTAAGGTATATCGACACGCACTAAGAATTTCGGGGGTTTTACGTCCCAAAACCGCGATGTAATTGATGGGAAGTTCCATAGGGAAGGACTCTATATAAATTTCGACCACATGCAGAGTTATTTAACATGCACTCCAATTTAAGCCCACAAGCCTCTAGCAAATCGCTTCCATGTAAATGCGGTTCGATTTTGATCGTACGACCTTCGATAAGACAGGACATACAATCTATCATAAAAGCATATACTTATCGCGAGGATGGAACGAAGTGCCGGAGTACCGATAATTTGCCCGTGGCTGTTTTTTTTAATTTCTCGAGTTTGCGAAAACAAGCACCTGCTTAAAAAAAAAACTAGTCTTTGCTACACCCGTGAGACAGAAGGAGACACGGCGTAACTTCAAAAACTCTGCACCAAGCTCCCCCCCCCCCCCATAGTCCATCAAATTTTGAATGCCTGTTTGGTTTATTATCTCTAATTATATACCATTATCGAAGCCAGTTTTGAATTTACTGTGTACTGCTGCAGTGGAAAAATACCGAAAACGCGAGAAGTCGGCATCACTCAAGCATACCGCCACACCCGTGAGAAACATCTGTGAAAGAGAACTGAAGAAAAATTAAAACAGTATTGCACGAAGCCTTCTTATGAGGCTTCAGGATTCTTCACGAGGCCCGTAGATCAAACAAGTTTAACTTACGCCACCCGCAAGTTGAGCAGCGAGCCATCGCGAAAAGCAAGCGGCATCAAACAACAGCACGAAGACGTGGCAAGAGAAGGTCAGCTTAGGGGGAGGAAGAGGGGATATTGAAGGGTTGTAGGGGGGGGGGGGTTCTCAAGCGAATCCAGTGGCTAGAGACTTAGGGATGCCTCGTACATCACAAACACCTATCGGCTTTTCTAACGTGCCCCGCTTTCCGTCGAGCTCTTCGCTGGGGGATCATCTCCGCAGCTACATGCTATATGCATGCAGACAAAATGCATGCAACGATTGGTGTAGAAACTAACAAAAAAAGTTAACTTCCTAACCCAGAACAGCGGAGAAAAATGGCGCCGGCCTACCGTTGGCACCAGAGTGGGTGGCAGGAGTGTGTGCTTTATGTATGGAGAGTACGCACCCATCCCCTGCAGCACCAGGTCCACGCGGCTAGCGGAGTTGTGCATCATAGCATGCGATCCGCTGGCGGCACTGTACGGCCCGGCAAGGTGCACTCGATCGATATTCAATTTCATCCTTTCGCTTTTTTTCCCCTCCTACATGACTTTCGGCATGTGCTTTGTTTATATGCAGTATATCCGCGTGCGTTGGTGTGGGTCCACGCTCTCTGCAGCACACTCTGTGCCAGCGCTTTCACAGGGTAACGACGTCAATTTATCACTCCTATGGGTACACCAGTGCACCGCTCCTGTCTCAGCTCAGTGAAAGGGTGATTTCATTGCGCATAGATACGTAGCCACGGCGCATGCGCAGCATAGTGTGCGTAGCTCGGAGCCCGAAAATGAAAGTTCTCTTATTATACGGCGGACTTTCTTTCTTTTAGAGGTGAAGCTCTTTATGGCCTGGGTCGGTCGTCACCTGCATGTATATGCATGCATGTAGTAACCACCTCACAGCATATCCACAGAGTGAATGATGACGGGTGGGGCGAAGCGTCGGAGAGTTTTATCGGGAAACCATCAATAATCCGCTGGCCGCGTCCGCCCGTCTTCTGTCTCTATGACGTACGGACGCAAGATGGACAAACGGACGGACGGAAGGATGGATGAGCGGGCGGACGGACGGATGTACAGACGGACGCACGAATGGACGCACAGGCGAACGGACGGACAAAAGCACGGACGGACTGACGGACGCTTCGTCCCACTCATTCTTATTCACTCCGTGAATATGCTGGGATTTTTTACTTTTCTTTTCTTCCTTTCTTTTCTCTTCCTTTCTTTTTTTCTTTCTTTCTTTCTTTCTTTCTTCCTTTCTTTCCTTTTCACAGGCCTATTACGATTTGTTATCTACGTGTACTTTTCACAGCGCGAGAGCCGTGATCGTATAGGTAAGCTAACAGCAACACCGCTTGTGTTGCCTGTGATGCGTGCACATAGCTTTGACACTGTGGCCGATGCGTATACGCATAGGCCACAGTGTAGACAAGCCACCTAAGCACTTTTGCCGACGTGACAGGTCTGAAGAGAAGCAGTTTTCGCAGGCCACCTTGCTTGTTTGTACGCGTGACGTTCTTCATAATTCGTAAGTGCAGCATCGCTCTGCCGACGTTTCTGGCAACACTTGTCGTCATAGCAGTGTTTAATGGTGAAAAGTAGAATCACGCGAAACGTTAAAGGCTGAGGAAGAGAGTTTGGATCACCCATGTAAATAAATATATTCAATTATATGCAATTAGGTAGTATTAGGGGCAAAATTTTTATAACATGCGTGAGCAGTAATGTGAGTCGTGTAACAACAACCACAACAAGATAATAATAATAATAATAATAATAATAATAATAATAATAATAATAATAATAATAATAATAATAATAATAATAATAATAATAATAATAATAATAATAATAATAATATGATATCATTATTATTAATATAATATACATCATATAAATAATGTTCTTTCATAATGTACAGTTCGTCTCGAATAACATTAAATTGGGCAGCCATGACTATCTTCACCTGCTCATTGTCAAGTGTTTCACAGTGACGACGGTACCCACTTAATCACGATAAAATTTCGCCCGTCTGATTACTATACACTGTTCTCATTCCCTTAACTTTTCAGAAGGCCGTTCACCTCTACAGTTCAGTTTCAGTTTAACACGGAGAAAAAACGTAAGTGATCGACGCCGAGCTCATTTGTCCTGGAGTTTGTTCTCGCATATAACCTAATTATGAGGAACGAAAAGCAAAGAAAAAGAAATTAATGGAGGTGGGGTGTAACGGGACTGTTTCTCCAATGCACATGTATCGCCTATACTACACACATTCGAAGAATTCTGAGGCGTTATACTTTACGTTGCCAAGCATCCACTCGGAGAGCTCCTAGAAAAGCACCCCGGTTTTCGCCATGTCCCTTCTTCTCTCGTTCTCTTCATTCTTTCTCTCCTGCTTTTTCATTTTCTGTTCTTAACGCTATAGGTGATCAAGATCTTCTTTGGCCTAATCACCGCTCCCGAAGCACTCCCGCGAGCGCTAAATATTCCTATCGACGAAACACTGGCACTTAATTTCGATCGTGTAGTGATAAGAGAAGAGAGAGAAATCAGTAGTGACGGAACAGCAGTTAATGTAAGTAGATTCGAATGCACTTATACGAAGAGCCATTATGCTTAGTGAACGTGGCCGTGCTTCAGCCCTTGTCGTTCCGTAAAAGCCTAATTCAATTTTATGCATGTGCTCGACCGGCTGAAGCTATGTGTCACTTCTTGTAACGCGTAGAAAAGTGTCTTTGGAAGAAACTAAGTTAAATACAGTGGATAAGTACTGCGGGCCCGACATGCGTGAACCTATATCTGTGTGCACGAACCTCGTTTCGGGGGTATTGATACTGGCACATAGACGACCTTCTAGTTTTATTCTTCCGCTGAGACAAGGTACTATAGGTAACACACACACACACACACACACACACACACACACACAAACACACACACACACACAACACACACAGATATATATATATATATATATATATATATATATATATATATATATATATATATATATATATATATATATATATATATCTTGGTCAGCTGCCAGGTAGTAATAACTTCACGTGCTACGTGACGCCAAACAGGCTCATAAAGAGCCCCCGCCACGGTGGTCTAGTGGCTAAGGTACTCGGCTGCTGACCCGCAGGTCGCGGGATCAAATCCCGGATGTGGCGGCTGCATTTCTGATGAAGGCGGAAATGTTGTAGGCCCGTGTACTCAGATTTGGGTGCACGTTAAAGAACCCCAGGTGGTCAAAATTTCCGGAGCCCTCCACTACGGCGTCTCTCATAATCATCTGGTGGTTTTGGGACGTTAAACCCCACAAATCAATCAAGGCTCATAAAGAGTGTGCCACACTCGCCGCCATGGCTACTAGTGGCGCTGACTGACACTCCCCCGTTTAAATCGACATAGATACCCAATGAAGTGGCTGGGGTGATAGCTGTCGTGGTAGCTCAGTGGTAGAGCATCGAACGCGTTATTCGAAGGTCGCAGGTTCGGATCCTGCCCACGGCAAGTTATCTTTTCACCCACTTTTTTTTTGTTCTCATTTACATTACAATTGCCCTAATAACTTCCCCTATACCTTCCTTGGCATTATTGTGTCAGATCTCAATAATATTGTGTAAAACACGAAAAACAAGCCCATAAGTATACACTTGTTTTCTTATATATATATATATATATATATATATATATATATATATATATATATATATATATATATATATATATATATATATATTACTATTTGAATGTGTCTAAACTCACTTGATTACCGCTATTGTTGGTTGTTCAAGACGTGAATATTGTATTTCGAACACCCTAACTGATCGGCGAGCCAAATTTTAAAGCCATAATGAAGAGACACGTTTAATAATACCGAGGTGCGCGTCAGGAATAGTTTACAAGAGGAACCGAGGAAGATTAGCATCGACTACAGTCCAAATATATCGCGATAAATACCGCACAAACGAGACTGGGACAGATCACAGTGCGCGAGCTCTCCTGTTTCATTGCGGAGTTTTGTTTTCTCGTCGCTTTTTGTCGCATTCCGACGCTCGATCCTCGGACGTGAATCGCGGATAGCGTTTCGTACGTTATACCGAATATTTATTTATTTTTATTTATTTACAAATACTGCATCTTGCACAGCAAGATATTGCAGGAGTGAGTACAACACAAGATAAAATACAATACATTAAGTCACACTAAATCACATTTAGTCGGAATAAATATAACACAAATAAAGTATACACATTGAGTATACACACTGAAGTATACACACTGAATGGGCAGAACATCAATACGCTCGAGCACAGTCCATCTCGGTGCAGCAGTGGTTACGATGCTCGGCGGCTGACCCGGAGATAAAGGGTTCGATGCTGGCCACGGCAGTCGCATTTTGGTGAAGGCGAAATGGTGAAGGCCCGTGTACTGTGTGGTGTCAGTGCGCGTTAAAGAACACCCGATGGTCGAAATTTCTGGAGCACTCTACTACGGCATCTCTCATAATCATTTCGTGGTTTCGGGTCTAAAAAACACCAGATATTATTACTAATTTTATCATTACTCGAGCACAAATGGTTATCCTGAAGTGAACTCGCTAGACTGTGCATAAAGGTATTCAGAGAAGCGATGCAAATGAAATTCCATTTTATGGTTGTTCAAGGAGCTATCTATTACGATTGGGTGCTGGAGCGTCGCTTATATTTCGGGTCTGGAGCTTGCCCGATAACGAGGTTGCTTTCTTAAATGGCACTCTTGGTATAGCATTCGGTCATTCATCCCCCTTGCAGCAAGTAAGGCATGGCATGCATTGTAACGATCGAAGGTGCACAAGCCGTACTTCAGCGCCCGACAACGGGGCGAGAAGTTGCGCTGTATGTTATACCATATCCCACCAGACGACGCTTGGCGGGACATCTTTCGTGCTCCCATTCCTGAACGGTGAAATGTGTGCCTGAAGGTTGCTGCCATCGCTGAAACGCCCGAGTACTAACGTGAAAGAACCAAATGAGCCACAATGTGCAAGATGAAACAACGAAGAGAGTTAGTTTTAGGGGCAAAGCTCCTTTGCTGTGGGTCGTGCGTCCGCGATGTATGTAGTAGTAGTAGTAGTAGTAGTAGTACTAGTAGTAGTAGTAGTAGTAGTAGTAGTAGTAGTAGTAGTAGTAGTAGTAGTAGTAGTAGTAGTAGCATTAGTAGTAGTAGTAGTAGTAGTAGTAGTAGTAGTGGTGGTGGTGGTGGTAGCAGGTAGCCACCTCCACGGCCTGACTAGACTAGCCGCACGCGCGCACTCTTTTTAATTGAGGGGAAACTCACGCATGTTAATCATAAATAATAAGAGAGTGGTTTCTGGTGAAATAACTTACAGAGAAGAGTGTAGGTTACTTAATCTCCAGTATTATGTGCTTCGAATTTGATGCTTAAAAAAACAGTAACAGAAGGATGCACTTTGAGCACTATCTGTCCGGAAAAAGTTGCCATGGAAAACACGCTGGGCGTAACCTTCTCGGTTTTAGCAAGGTTTAGGGAGACTTGGGCTGCATTGCCATGATTTAGCGGCGGTGGAAGGTGGGAACTAGACACGAAGCGCACGCTGTAACACAGTGCGCACGTGCCGCTTCTCTAGTTTAACCGTGCCGCCTTTCGATTAGTACTTACATTGTCCGCTAGATAGCGCTACTTTCATATAGTGAATATGTGATGAAAATATGTGGGCTGGCGGTACTTGGAGTGTTCACTGAAGGGATGGGCAGACGCATGGACGGACGGACGAACAGACAGACACGCAGACAGATGCATGGACGGAATGGATCGACGCGTGGCCACACGGACGGACGCATGGACGGACGGATGGACAAATAGAAAAAAGTGCGGATGGACTGACGGATGCTTCGCCCCACTCATCATCATGCACTCCGTGAATATGCTGTGAATTTTTTTTCTTCTTAACTAACGCTCCCACAGCCAGTACAGTATTCATCTTTTATAGTTCACCACGCCTCGGCCTGATAAGAACGCTACAGAATTCGAAGCTTACGAAGCGAATGGAATGCTCTAAAAGGCAAAAAAACAAAAAAGAAACAACGTTAGTCTTCAATGCATTCAATAAATTTCCTCAGATTGGCAGTGCAATAGAAAAATAAAATTCAGCGACAGAGACTCTAGAGACCGACTGCTACCAGAAGCGTGAGTGACTTATATTTGGTACTGGAAACCCGCATAAATTACCCTTGAGACAAATGAAGTGTCTTCGTCGAGTACAATTGTTCATTTCCACGCAGCTTATAAACTTACGTACAACGAGGTATATGCCGTCACGTTTAACAATGATGAACGAGCGAGAGATACTTACCAGAAAAAAACTCGTTATTAAGAACACTATCATATGCATTTCTACCGATCCCAGTACGCTTGTCGGGCGAATTCCTGTTCGAAGTTATAAATTAGTAGCAGCAGTAGGGCGCTGACACACGGGAACACGTGAAGCCTTGTTTAGTTTTGTTCGAGGCAGAACAGCGAGAGGAAAAGTAATTTCGGTTTCTAAGAGACTTCAATTGCTCCGAGATCTGCGGGCAATTTGTGGAGGTGAATCGTAGTTATAGGAAAAACGAGGAGAAGAGGGGCGGTTTGGCAAATGGGAGGAGCAGAAAAGTGGAGGGGGGGGGGGGCGTACAGCAAGAGGGTGGGCAGATAGATCCGTGTGGTGCAGACGTTGTGCAGTTGCCTCCCCGTATGTTTGACCCCTCGCAACGCAAAGTGAGCCTATGGGATAGTGTACTATCTCGCAATACCATTGCGTAGAAAGGAAGGTCCTGGAAGAATCCGCAAATCGATTTCAATTACAAAGCCGAACTATATGCAGCGTTTTTGTTGGCGTTTTGTACGCCGGCGTCACTCGGCGTCGACGCTACCGGTAACGGTGGCTGAAACGTCAACTTCTGGACGATCCAGATATCTGCAGCATCGACGTCGACGCCGGAAACGAGCCGATGAATGGAGAACCAATCAGCGCACGGCTGCCAGCTACTTCCCCTACGTAACGGCATCGTCGTTGCTTCCAAAATGGCTGCCACCTGCCTCGCATCTATTAGGTCGTCGACATGCTCTTAGGGGCCCGAAATTTCTCAACTGACGCTTGTATTTGACTTAGCCTGTTCCTCAGATTGTTCGACAGCAAGCGCTTGCGATTTATTTGAACCGTTTTGAATCGAGTGAAAAGCAAGACAAAAATATAAAAAGAAAGAAGAAGTTGGCGAGTATTAAAGAAAGAAAGAAAGAAAGAAAGAAGGAAGGAAGGAAAGAAATCAGAGTATACTGCTAGTTATACGTACCCTGATCTAACGCAAAATGAGTGGGTGGGCACCTGGTAGTATTAGCGACAAAGTAACACACACACAACACATTCGTTCTCGTATCTACTATTCCATTTTCAGCTTGTATTCTTTTTGTTCTGCTTGGGCGACATCTGGGCTCCTATATACTGCTGTCCATCGCAGCTCGCCGAAAGCTCTCCACGGCACCCTTGGGCGAACGGACAAGATGTGGGAGAGAAAAGAATACAATCCGGTACGGCTCTCGGCCCAGACAGCACGCAGTGTACACATAAAGGGAGCGCAATTGACCACGCCCTGGGGGTGCCCCCGGGGAGCTGTTTGTGTGCCGGCACCGCTGTGAAGGGCCGGGTTCATTTCCGACGGAAAGGGGGCACCCGTTGAAAGCGAAGCAGTTAGGCCCGTATAGTAACCCGAAATGATGTGTTGGAAAATGGGTGCTCGTGAATTTTAAAGGATAACGAGGAGCGGAAAGACATTTCGCCTTATTCTATCATGCAGGCTTGGCATTAGTCGAAACTTTACGGAGGCTGTTCGGACGGTGACGACCTCTGGCGGGTATTCCACGGTCATCCAATATTACGCTCCATGATCTTCTAATATTACGCCAAGCCAACGCGACCAAGTTATTCGCAGTGCAGGTTTCACACTTATGCAAACCCACGTGACCAACGTGAAGTTAACAGGCCTTCCCTGTTCCGCATACCTTTTTCTTCCGCTGAGGATCTCCCATACGATTGCGTTTCACTGTAGTTACGATACGCGCAGCAGGCACTGCTCACGAAGACAGGGGCGAAGGAGAGTGAATGGACGAGGGGGAGGGGCTTCAGACTTTTTTCTGAATGGCCAGATGCGGGTCACGTGATATGTTATGGACTCTCTCGATATGACGATGGTGATAATGACGGTAAAGAACAGAATAATGATGACGACGTCAGCAAATGGGAAACAAAAACAATGAAAGATTCTCACCAAGAATCGTACGTACAGCGTTCGCGAATAGCAGTGGCATGATCCTCTCACACTGCATGCGATTTTGCTGCGTCGCCCATCCTGTTCGACCGGGAGCTAAAAAACGATATACACAGACCTATTCACTTTGTGACGTGGGAAGAAAGCGTGGAAAAGCTTATAACTATATTATTGCCAACTTTATTGTAATTTTTTGTACATCTTGCCCCAATGGTTTAAGTTCATCATGAAAAGCTATTACTTTACTGTGCTCATGTGTTTATGAAATATGCCTTTTTGTTTGTATACCTTGGCCTGTCATTTACTTTGCCTTTTGCTTGTAATATTACTTGCTTTATAGTGTTTGTTTTTTTCATTTTATTGTATTTCGTTTTTACCCTGTCATTGCTGACGTAGGGTGGATGGTGCTTGGTCAACCTGCAATAACTGCAGCTTTTTTACCGTCTTGCTACTTTTCGCCATTGTATCTGTTTTGGTGAAAATAAAATACCCCCCCCCACCCCCCACCCCCTCATTTGCCGTAATAGCTGCCTTGGAATGCAGCGACAAGACTCATGCGCTTCTCAGGGTACGCTTCAGAAGC